>NC_045806.1:46770391-46957257 GCF_009873245.2 Balaenoptera musculus | reverse complement strand
GGTTCGTAGTTCTCATTGTTTTTGGTGTCTGCCCCAAGTGGGTTAAGTTGGTACAGTGGGTTGTATAGTCTTCCTTTTTGAGAGGACTGGTGCCTGTTTTCTGGTGGATGAGGCTGGTCTTTTCTTTCTGGAGGTCAGGACCACATCTGGTAGTGTGTTTTAGGGTGTCTGTGACCTAATTATGATTTTAGGCAGCCACTGTTAATGTGTAGCATTATGTTCCTGTCTAGCTAGTTGTTTGGCATGGGGTGTACAGCACTGGATTTTGCTGATCATTGAGTGGAGCTGGGCCTTAGCTGATGGAGATCTCTGGCCAATTGATATTTCATGGGGCCAGGTCTCTGGTGGTCCAGTGTCCTGAACTCTGCTCTCCCACCTTAGAGGCTCAGGCCTGACACCCGGGAAGAGCACCAAGACCCTGACAGCCACACGGCCAGGTACATGGGGAGTTTCCTGCCCTTTGGGAAGTCTGAGGTCTTCTGCCAGTGTTCAGTAGCTGTTCTGTAGGAGTTGTTACACATGTAGATGTATTTTTGATGTATTTGTGGGGAGGAAGGTGATCTCCACTTCTTACACCTCTGCCATCTTGAAGGTCCTCTATCTTTGATTTCTTTCATCAGTATCTTATACTTTTCTTAGTACAGGTCTTGCCTCCTTAGGTAGGTTTGTTCCTACGTATTTTATTCTTTTTGATGCAATGGTAAATGGGATTGGTTCCTTGATTTCTCTTTCTGATCTTTCATTGTTAGTGTATAGGAATGCAAGAGATTTCTGTGCGTTAATTTTGTATCCTGAAACTTTACCAAATTCATTGATGAGCTCTAAGAGTTTTATGGTAGCATATTTAGGATTTTCTATGTATAGTATCATGTCATGTGCAAACAGTGACAATTTTACTTCTTTTCCAATTTGGATTCTTTTCTTTCTTTTTCTTCTCTGATAGCCATGGCTAGGACTTCTAAATCTATGTTGAGTAAAAGTGGAGAGAATGGGCATCCTTGTCTTGTTTCTGATCTTAGAGGAAATGCTTTCAGTTTTTCACCTTTGAGAATGATATCTTCTGTGGGTTTGTCATATATGGCCTTTAGTATGTTGAGGTATGTTCCTTCTATGCCCACTTTCTGGAGAATTTTTATCTTAAATGGGGTTTAATTTTGTCAAAAGATATTTCTGCATATATTGAGATTATCATACGGTTTTTATTCTTCAGTTTGTTAGTGTGGTGTTGCACATTGATTTGCATATATTGAGGAATCCTTGCATCCCTGGGATAAATCCCACGTGATCAGTGTGTATGATCCTTTTAATGTGTTGTTGGACTTGGTTTGCTAATATTTTGTTGAGGATATTTTCATCTATGTTCATCAGTGATATTGGCCTGTAATTTGCTTTTTTTATGATATCTTTGTCTCATTTTGGTATCATGGTGATGGTGGCCTTGTAGAATGAGCTTGGGAGTATTCCACTTTCTGCAATTTTTGGAAGACTTTCAGAAGTATGGGTGTTAACTCTTCTCTAAATGTTTGATAGAATTCACCTGTGAAGTCATATGTTGCTGGACTTTTGTTTGTTGGATATCTTTTAATCAGAGTTTCCGTTTTGGTATTTGTGATTAGTCTGTTCATATTCTCTATTTCTTCTTGGTTCAGTCTTGGAAAGTTGTACTTTTCTAAGAATTTGTTCATTTCTTATACGTTGGCCATTTTATTGTCATATAGTTGATTGTAGTAGTCTCTTATGATCCTTTGTATTCCTGTGGTGTCAGTAACAATTCTGTCTTTAAGGCATTTCTCTCTTCTCACACTTTATTATAGCCAGAAGGAGCCAAGCCACTCTTTCAGCACTTTGCTTAGAAATTGCCTCAGCTAAATATCCAATTTTATTTCCTATGAGTTGTATCTTCCAAAAAACACTAGAACACAAACCCAATTTAGCCAAGTGCTTTGCCACTTTATAACAATGATTACCTTTCCTCCATTGTCCAGTAACATGTTCCTCATTTACAGCTGAGACCTCATCAGAATGGTCTTTACCATCCATATTTCTACCAGCATTCTGTTTAGGACTACTTAGGTATTCTCTAAGAAGACTGAGGCTTTTTCTACCACTCTCCTGTTTTTTTCTGAACCCTCACCAGAATTGCCTTGAAAGTTCCTTTCACGAAGATGTAGGCTTTTTCTAGCATGCACCTCAAAACGCTTTCATCCTCTACCCAGTACACAGCTACAAAGAAGTTTCCACATTTGTAGGTATATGTTACAATAACACCCCACTTCTCAGTATTAGTTTCTGTCTTAATCTATTCTGGCTGCCATAACAAAAATACCATAAACTATGTGGCTTAAACGACAAACCATAATTTCTCACAGTTCTGGAGGCTGAAAAGTCCAGGATCAAGGTGCTGGCAGATTTACTGTGTGGTGAGGGTCTGCTTCCTGTTTTATAGATAACCACCTTCTCTCTGTATCCTTTCATAGTAGAAGGGGTGAAAGATCTCTCTGGGGTCCCTTTAATAAGGGCACTAATTCCATTCATATGGTTTCTTCCTTCATGATTTAATCACTTCCTAAAGGTCCCCACCTCCAAATACTATCATGTTGGGGATTAGATTTCAACATACAAATTTGGCAGGGGATGGGGAAGACACAAACATTCAGTCTGTATCAATATCAACACTAGAAATATTCTCAGAGATAAAGAGACACATTATATAATGATGAAGAGATCAATTCTACAAGAAGACCTAACAATACTAAATGTATACGCCCTTAACAAAAGAACTTCCAAATACATGAAACAAAATTGATAGAACTATAAGAAGTAGACAAATCCACAATTATAGTTGGAGACCTCAACACTGCTCTCTCAATTTATAGAACAAATAAAGAGAAAATCAATAAGAATAGAGAAGTACTGAACAACACTATCAACTAACTGGATCTAATTGACATTTTTAGAACACTCTAACCTGCACCAGCAGAATATATGCTTTTCTTCAAGTGCACAGGGAATGTGCACCAGGATAAACCATATTCTGAGCCATAAAATAAACTTAACAAATCTAAACCAGTTGACAGCATGTAAAGTGTGTCCTGTAGTATAATGGAATTGAGCTGGAAAACAATGACTGAAAAGTATCTGAAAAACAGCCAAATATTTGATAATTAAACAATACCCATATTTGAAAGAGGAAATCACAAAGAAATATAAATACATTTGAATTGAATTTAAAAAGCATATATATCAAAACTTATGGAATTCACCTAAACCAGTGCATCAAGGGAAATTTGTACCATAAATGCTTTTATATAAGAAGATTAAAAAGATCTCATATTAATTATCTATGATTTAATCTTATGAAGGAAGAAAAAAAGAGCAAACTAAATGAGAAGAAAACCAGATAGGAAGAGACCTTCAAGACAGTGGAGGAGTAAGACGTGAAGATCACCTTACTCCCCATGAATACATCAAAAATACATCTACATGTGGAACAACTCCTACAGAATACCTACTGAACCCTGGCAGAAGTCCTCAGACTTCCCAAAGGCAAGAAAATCCCCACATACCTGGGTAGGGCAAAAGAAAAAACAGGGTCAAAAGAATAGGGATGTGACCCACACCTCTGGGAGGGAGCTATGAAGGAGAAGAAGTTTCCAAACACTAGGGAGCCGCTTCACTGGTGGGGGCAGGGGGTGGTTGCAGGAGAATGATCAGAGCCACAAAGGAGAGTGCAGCAACAGGGGTGCAAAGGGCAAAGCAGAGAGATTCTGGCACAGAGGATCGGTGCCGACCAGCACTCACCAGCCCAAGAGGTTTGTCTGCAAACTCACTGGGGCAGACAGCTGCTGGTAGCTGAGGCTCGGGCTTCAGTTGGATCCCAGGGAGAGGACTGGGGTTTGCTGCGTGAACACAGCCTGAAGGGGGCTAGTGCATCACGGCTAGCTGGGAGGGAGTCCGGGAAAAAGTCTGGAGCTGCCGAAGAGGCAAGAGACTTTTTCTTGCCTCTTTGTTTCCTGGTGCGTGAGGATAGGGGATTAAGAGCACCACTTAAAGGAGCTCCAGAGATGGGCGCGAAGTGCGGCTATCAGCGTGGACCCCACAGGTGGGCATGAGACGCTAAGGCTGCTGCTGCCGCCACCAAGAAGCCTGTGAGCAAGCACAGGTCACTATCCACACCTGCCCTCCCAGGAGCCTGTGCAGCCTGCCACTGCCAGTGTCCCGTGATCCAGGGACAACTTCCCCAGGAGAATGCATGACGTGCCTCAGGCTGGTGCTATGTCATGGCGGCCTCTGCTGCCGCAGGCTCGCCCTGTATCCGTACCCTTCCCTCCCCCCGGCCTGAGTGAGCAGAGCCCCCAAATCAGCTGCTCCGTTAACCCCGTCCTGTCTGAGCAAAGAACAGACGCCCTCAGGCAACCTACACACAGAGGTGGGTCCAAATCCAAAGCTGAACCCCGGGAGCTGTGTGAACAAAGAAGAGAAAGGGAAATTTCTCCCAGCAGCCTCAGGAGCAGTGGAGTAAATCTCCACAATCAACATGATGTACCCTGCATCTGTGGAATACCTGAATAGACAACAAATCATACCCAATTGAGTAGGTGGACTTTGGGAGCAAAGGTATATTTTTTTTCCCGCTTTTTTCTGAGTGTGTATGTGTATGCTTCTGTGTGTGATATTGTCTGTATAGCTTTGATTTTACCGTTTGTCCTAGGGTTCTGTCTGTCCGCTTTTTTAGTGGTTTTTTTTTTTGGTATAGGTTTTAGCACTTGTTATCATTGGTGTAATGGTATTTTGGTTTGGTTGCTGTCTTCTTTCTTTCTTTTATTTTTAAATTTTTTAAAATAATTCTTTATTAATTTCATTTTAATAACTTTATTTTATTTTAATTAATATTATTTTACTTTATTTTATTTTATTTTATCTTCTTCCTTCTTTCTTTCTTTTTTTTTTCTAACTTTTATTCTGAGCCGTGTGGATGACAGGCTCTTGGTGCTCCAGCCAGGAGTCAGCGCTGTGCCTCTGAGGTGAGAGAGCCAAGTTCAGGACATTGGTCCACAAGAGTCCTCCCAGCTCCACGTCATATCAAATGGTGAAAATCTCCCAGAGATCTCCATCTCAACGCCAAGACCCAGATCTACTCAATGACCAGCAACCTCCAATGCTGGACACCCTATGCCAAACAACTAGCAAGACAGGAACAGAGGTACACCCATAGCAGAGAGGCCTAAGGCCACAGACACACCAAAACACACCACCAGACGTGGACCTGCCTACCAGAAAGACAAGATCCAGCCTCATCCACCAGGACACAGGCGCTAGTCCCCTCCACCAGTAAGCTTACAAAACCCACTGAACCAACCTTAGCCACTGGGGGCAGACACCAAAAAAAAACGGGAAATGCCAACCTGCAGCCTGTGAAAAGGAGACCCCAAACACAGTAAGTTAAGCAAAATGAGAAGACAGAGAAACACACAGCAAATGAAGGAACAAGGTAAAAACACACCAGACCAAACAAGTGAAGAGGAAATAGGCACTCTACCTGAAAAAGAATTCAGAATTATGATAGTAAAGATGATCCAAAATCTTGGAAATAGAATGGAGAATATTCAAGAAACGTTTAAAAAGGACCTAAAAGAACTAAAGAGCAAACAAACAGTGATGAACAACACAATAAATGAAATTAAAAATTCTCTAGAAGGGATCAAGAGCAGAAAAACTGAGGCAGAAGAACAGATAAGTGACCTGGAAGATAAAATAGTGGAAATAACTACTGCAGAGCAGAATAAAGAAAAAAGAATGAAAAGAATAGAGGACAGACTCAGAGACCTCTGGAACAACATTAAGTGCACCAACATTCGAATTATAGGGGTCCCAGAAGAAGAAGAAAGAGAGAAAGTGTCTGAGAAAATATTTGAAGATATTATAGTTGAAAACTTCCATAATACAGGAAAAGAAATAGTTAATCAAGTCCAGGAGGCACAGAAAGTTCCATAGAGGATGAATCCAAGGAGAAACACACCAAGACACATATTAATCAAACTATCAAAAATTAAATACAAAGAAAAAATAATAAAAGCAACAAGGGAAAAACAACAAATAACTCACAAGGGAATTTCCATAAGGTTAGCAGCTGATCGTTCAGCAGAAACTCTGCAAGCTAGAAGGGAGTGGCAGGACATATTTAAAGTGATGAAGCTGAAAAACCTACAACCAAGATTACTCTACCCAGCAAGGATCTCATTCAGATTTGACAGAGAAATTAAAACATTTACAGTTAAGCAAAATGTAAGAGAATTCAACACCACCAAACCAGCTTTACAACAAATGCTAAAGGAACTTCTCTAGGCAGGAAGCACAAGAGAAGGAAAAGACCTACTATAACAAACCCAATTAAGAAGATGGTAATAGGAATATACATACTGATAATTACCTTAAATGTAAATGGATTAAATGCTCCAACAAAAAGATGTAGACTGGCTGAGTGGATACCAAAACAAGACCCGTATATATGCTGTCTACAAGAGACCCACTTCAGACCTAGGGACACATACAGACTGAAAGTGAGGGGATGGAAAAAAATATTCCATGCAAATGGAAATCAAAAGAAAGCTGGAGTAGCAATTCTCATATCAGAAAAATGGACTTTAAAATAAAGACTATTACAAGAGACAAAGAATGACACTACATAATGATCAAGGGATCAATCCAAGAAGAAGATATAACAATTGTAAATATATATGCACCCAACATAGGAGCACCTTAATACATAAAGCAAATGCTAAGAGCCATCAAAGGTGAAATTGAGAGTAACACAATCATAGTAGGGGACTTTAACACCCCACATTCACCAATGGACACATCATCCAAAATGAAAATCATTAAGGAAACACAAGTTTTAAGTGATACATTAAACAAGATGGACTTAATTGATATTTATAAGAAATTCCATCCAAAAACAACAGAATACCCTTTCTTCTCAAGTGCTCATGGAACATTCTCCAGGATAGATCATATCTTGTGTCACAAATCAAGCCTTGGTAATTTTAGGAAAATTGAAATCATATCAAGTATCTTTTCTGAGAACAGCACTGTGAGACTGAATATCAATTACTGGAAAAAATCTGTAAAAAATACAAACACATGGAGGCCAAATAATACACTCCTTAATAACCAAGAGATCACTGAAGAAATCAAAGGGGTAATGAAAAAACACCTAGAAACAAATGACAATAAGAACATGATGACACAAAACCTATGGGATGCAGCAAAAGACGTTATAAGAGGGAAGATTTTAGCAATACAATCCTACCTTAAGAAACAAGGAACACCTCAAATAAACAACCTAACCTTACACCTAAAGCAAATAGAGGAAGAAGAACAAAAAAACCCTAAAGTTAGCAGAAGGAAAGAAATCATAAAGATCAGATCAGAAAGAAATGAAAAAGAAATGAAGGAAGCAATAGCAAAGATCAGTAATAATAAAAGCTGGTTCTCTGAGAAGATAAACAAAATTGATAAACCATTAGCCAGACTCATCAAGAAAAAGAGGGAGAAGAGTCAAATCAATACAATTACAAATGGAAAAGGAGAAGTAACAAATGGCACTGCAGAAATACAAAGGATCATGAGAGATTACTACAATCAAATATATGCCAATAAAATGAACAACCTGGAAAAAATGGACAAATTCTTAGAAATGCACAACCTTCCGAGACTGAACCAGGAAGAAACAGAAAATATGAACAGACCAATCACAAGCACTGAAATTGAAACTGTGATTAAGAATCTTCCAATAAACAAAAGCCCAGGACCAGATGGCATCACAGGCGAATTCTATCAAACATTTAGAGAAGAGCTAACACCTATCCTTGTCAAACTCTTCTGAAATATAGCAGAGGGAGGAACTCTCCCAAACTCATTCTACGAGGCAACCATGACCCTGATACCAAAACCAGACAAAGATGTCACAAAGAAAGAAAACTACAGGCCAATATCACTGATGAGCATAGATGCAAAAATCCTCAACAGAATACTAGCAAACAGAATCCAACAGCACATTAAAAGGATCATACACCATGATCAAGTGGGGTTTATCCCAAGAATGCAAGGATTCTTCAATATACGCAAACCAATCAATGTGATACACCATATTAACAAACTGAAGGAGAGAAACCATATGATCATCTCAATCGATGCAGAGAAAGCTTTCAACAAAATTCAACACCATTTATGATAAAAACCCTGCAGAAAGTAGGCATAGAGGGAACTTTCCTCAACATAATAAAGGCCATATATGACAAACCCACAGCCAACATCATCCTCAATGGTGAAAAACTGAAAGCATTTCCACTAAGATCAGAAGCAAGACAAGGTTGCCCACTCTCACCACTATTATTCAACATAGTTTTGGAAGTTTTAGACACAGCAATCAGAGAAGAAAAAGAAATAATAAGAATCCAAATAGGAAAAGAAGAAGTAAAGCTGTCACTGTTTGCAGGTGACATGATACTCTACATAGAGAACCCTAAAGATGCTACCAGAAAACTACTAGAGCTAATCAATGAATTTGGTAAAATAGCAGGATACAAAATTAATGCACAGAAATCTCTGGCATACCTATATACTAATGATGAAAAATCTGAAAGTGAAATTAAGAAAACACTCCCATTTACCATTGCAACAAAAAGAATAAAATATCTAGGAATAAACGTACCTAAGGAGACAAAAGTCCTGTAGGCAGAAAATTATAAGACACTGATGAAAGAAATTAAAGATGATACAAATAGATGGAGAGATATGCCATGTTCTTGGATTGGAAGAATCAACATTGTGAAAATGACTCTACTACCCAAAGCAATCTACACATTCAATGAAATCCCTGCTCAAATTGCCACTGGCATTTTTCACAGAACTCGAACAAAACATTTCACACATTGTATGGAAGCACAAAAGACCCCAAATAGCCAAAGCAATCTTGAGAGCGAAAAATGGAGCTGGAAAAATCAGGCTCGCTGACTTCAGACTAAACTACAAAGCTACAGTAATCAAGACAATATGGTTCTGGCACAAAAACAAAAATATAGATCAATGGAACAGGATAGAAAGCCCAGAGATAAACCCATGCACATATGGTCACCTTATGTTTGATAAAGGAGGCAAGACTATACAGTGGAGAAAAGACAACCTCTTCAATAAGTGGTGCTGGGAAAACTGGACAGGTACATGTAAAAGTATAAAATTAGAACACTCCTTAACACCATACACAAAAGTAAGCTCAAAATGGATTAAAGACCTATATATAAGGCCAGACACTATAAAACTCTTAGAGGAAAACATAGGCAGAACACTCTATGACATAAATCACAGCAAGGTCCTTTTTGACCCACCTACTAGAGGAATGGAAATAAAAACAAAAATAAAAAAATGGGACCTAATGAAACTTAAAAGCTTTTGCACAGCAAAGGAAACCATAAACAAGACCAAAAGACAACCCTCAGGATGGGAGAAAATATTTGCAAATGAAGCAACTGACAAAGGATTAGTCTCCAAAATTTACAAGCAGCTCATGCAGCTCAATAACAAAAAAACAAAGAACCCAATCCAAAAATGGGCAGAAGACCTAAATAGACATTTCTCCAAAGAAGATATACAGATTGCCAACAAACACATGAAAGAATGCTCAACATCACTGATCATTAGAGAAATGCAAATCAAATCTACAATGAGATATAATCTCACACCGGTCAGAATGGTTATCTTCAAAAAATCTAGAAACAATAAATGCTGGAGAGGGTGTGGAGAAAAGGGCACACTCTTGCACTGTTGGTGGGAATGTAAATTGATGCAGCCACTGTGGAGAACAGTGTGGAGGTTCCTTAAAAAACTAAAAATAGAACTACCATATGACTCAGCAATCCCACTACTGGGCATATACCCTGAGAAAACCATAATTCAAAAAGAGTCATGTACCAAAATGTTCATTGCAGCTCTATTTACAATAGCCACGACATGGAAGCAACCAAGAGTCCATCAACAGATGAATGGATAAAGAAGATGTGGCACATATATACAATGGAATATTACTCAGCCATAAAAGAAACGAAATTGAGTTATTTGTAGTGAGGTGGATGGACCTAGAGTCTGTCATACAGAGTGAAGTAAATCAGAAAGAGAAAAACAAATACCGTATGCTAACACATATATGTGGAATCTAAGGGAAAAAAAAAAGGGTCATGAAGAACATAGGGGAAAGACGGGAATAAAGACACAGACCTACTCGAGAATGGACTTGAGGATATGGGGAGGGCGAAGGGTAAGCTGTGACAAAGTGAGAAAGTGGCATGGACATATATACACTACTAAATGTAAAATAGATAGCTAACGGGAAGAAACCGCATAGCACATGAGATATCAGCTGATCAGGGAGATCAGCTCGGTGTTTTGTGACCACCTAGAGGGGTGGGATAGGGAGAGTCAGAGGGAGGCAGACACAAGAGGGAAGAGATATGGGGATATATGTATATGTATATGTATAACTGATTCCCTTTGTTATAAAGCAGAAACTAACACACCAGTGTAAAGCAATTATACTCCAATAAAGATGTTAAAAAAAAAAGATGATCTAGATCTTGGAAATAGAATGGGGGCATGGATTGAGAAGATGCAAGAAATGTTTAACAAGGACCTAGAAGAACTAAATAACAAACAATCAGTGATGAACAACATAATAACTGAAATGAAAAATACACTAGAAGGAATCAATAGCAGAATAACTGAGGCAGAAGAAAGGATAAGTGAGCTGGAAGATAGAATGGTGCCAATAACCGCCATGGAGCAGAAAAAAGAAAAAAGAATGAAAAGAAATGAGGACAGTATCAGAGACTCTGGGACAACATTAAATGCACCAACATTTGAATTATAGGCGTCCCAGAAGAGGAAGGGAAAGAGAAAGTGTCTGAGAAAATATTTCAATAGATTATAGTCAAAAACTTCCCTAACATGGGACAGGAAATAGTGACCCAAGTCCAGGAAGTACAGACAGTCACATACAGGATAAACCCAAGGAGAAACACACAAAGACACATGTTAATCAAACAAACAAAAATAAAATACAAAGAAAAAATATTAAAAGCAACAAGGGGAAAGCAACAAATAACATACAAAGAATCCCCAAAAGGTTATCAGCTGATTTTTTCAGCAGAAACTCTGCAGGCCCGAAGGGAGTGGCAGGACATATTTAAAGTGATGAAAGTGAAAAGCATAAAGACATGATTACTCTACCTAACAAGGATCTCATTCAGATTCAGAGGAGAAATCAAAAGATTTACCAACAAGCAAAACCTAAGAGAATTCAGCACCACCAAACCAGTTTTACAAAAAATGCTAAAGGAAATTCTCTAGGCAGGAAACACAAGAGAAGAAAGAGACCTACAAAAACAAACACAAAACAATTAAGATAATGGTAATAGGAACATACCAATTGATAATTACCTTAAATGTAATGGATTAAATGCTCCAACCAGAAGACATAGACTCGTTGAATGGAAACAAAAAAAATGCCTGTATATATGCTATCTACAAGAGACCTACTTCAGACCTATGGACACATACACAGTGAAAGTGAGGGGATGGAAAAAGATATTGCATGCAAATGGAAATCAAAAGAAAGCTGGAGTAGCAATACTCATATCAGATAAAATAGACTTTAACATAAACAATGTTACAAGAGACAAGGAAAGACACTACATAATGATCAAGGGATCAATCTAAGAAGATATAACAATTGTAAATATTTATACACCCAATATAGGAGCACCTCAATACATAAGGCAAATGCTAACAGCCATAAAAGGGAAAATTGACAGTAACACAGTAATAGTGGGGGATTTTAACACTCCACTTACAGCAATGGATAGATCATCCAGACAGAAAATTAATAAGGAAACACAAGCCTTAAATGACACATTAGTCCAGACAGACAATTGATATTTATAGGGCATTCCATCAGAAAGCAGCAGAATACACTTTCTTCTCAAGTGCACACAGAATATTCTCCAGAATAGATCACATCTTTGGTCACAAATCAAGCCTCAGTAAATTTAAGAAAGTTGAAATAGCATCAAGCATCTTTTCCGACCACAATGTTATGAGATTACAAATCAATTACAGGAAAAAAACCTATAAAAACACAAACACATGGAGGCTAAACAATATGCTACTAAATAACCAAGAGATCACTGAAGAAATGAAGGAGTAAATCAAAAAATACCTAGAAACAAATGCCAATCAAAACGCGAAGATACAAAACCTATGGGATTAAGCAAAAGCAGTTCTAAGAGAGAAGTTTATAGCAATACAATCCTACCTCAAGAAACAAGAAAAATCTCAGATAAACAGCTTAAAGCAACTAGAGAAAGCAACCTAAAGCAACTAGAGAAAGGAGAAAGAATGAAACCCAAAGTTAGTAGAAAGAAAGAAATCATAAAGATCAGAGCAGAAATAAATGAAATAGGAATGAAGAAACAATAGCAAAGACTAATAAAACTAAAAGCTGGTTCTTTGAGAAGATAAAATTCATAAACCTTTAGCCAGATTCATCAGGAAAAAAGGGAGAGGACTCAAATCACACACTCAAACCTTGTGTGTTATTTGTTGTTTTTCCCTTGCTGCTTTTAATATGTTTTCTTTATATTTAATTTTTGATAGTTTGATTAATACGTGTCTTGGCGTGTTTCTCCTTGGATTTATCCTGTATGGGACTCTCTGTGCTTCCAGGACTTGATTAACTATTTCCTTTCCCATATTAGGGAAGTTTTCAACTATAATCTCTTCAAATATTTTCTCAGTCCCTTTCTTTTTCTCTTCTTCTTCTGGGACCCCTATAATTCGAATGTTGGTGCGTTTAATGTTGTCCCAGAGGTCTCTGAGACTGTCCTCAGTTCTTTTCATTCTTTTTTCTTTATTCTGCTCTGCAGTAGTTATTTCCACTATTTTATCTTCCAGGTCACTTATCCGTTCTTCTGCATCAGTTATTCTGCTATTGATCCCTTCTAGAATATTTTTAATTTCATTTATTGTGTTTTTCATCGTTGCTTGGTTCCTCTTTAGTTCTTCTAGATCCTTGTTAAATGTTTCTTGCATTTTGTCTATTCTATTTCCAAGATTTTGGATAATCTTTACTATCATTATTCTGAATTCTTTTTCAGGTAGACTGCCTATTTCCTCTTCATTTGTTAGGTCTGATGTGTTTTACCTTGCTCCTTCATTTGCTGTGTGTTTTTCTATCTTCTCATTTTGCTTATCTTACTGTGTTTGGGGTATAAAATTAGAAATGAAAAAGAAGTTACAACTGACACCACAGAAATAGAGGATCATAAGAAAGTACTACAAGCAACTATATGCCCAAAAATGGACAACCTGGAAGAAATGGACAAGTTCTTAGAAAGGTACAACCTTCCAAGACTGAATCAGGAAGAAATAGAAAATATGAACAGCCCAATCACAAGTAATGAAATTGAAACTGTGATTAAAAATCTTCCAACAAACAAAAATCCAGGACCAGATGGCTTCACAGTTGAAGTCTGTCAGACGTTTAGAGAAGAGTAAAAACCTATTCTTCTGAAACTCTTCCCAAAAAATTGCAGCGGAAGGAACACTCCCAAGCTCATTCTACAAGGCCACCATCACCCAGATACCAAAACCAGACAAAGATACCACACAAAAAAATTACAGGCCAATATCACTGATGAACATAGATGTAAAAATCCTCAACAAAATACTAGCAGTGTGAATCCAACAATACATTAAAAGGATCAGACAACATGATCAAGTGGGATTTATTCCAGGATGCAAGGATTTTTCAATATCCACAAATCAATCTGTGTGATACACCACATCAACCAATTGAAAAAAAACCATATGATCATCTCAGTAGATACAGAAAATACTTTTGACAAAATTCACCACCATTTATGATAAAAAAAAAACTTTCCAGAAAGTGGACATAGAGGGAACAATCCTCACCAAAATAAGGGCAATATGTGACAAAGCTACCGGTAACATCACACTCAAGGTTGAAAAGCTGAAAGCATTCCCTCTAAGATCAGGAACAAGACAAAGATGCCCACTCTCACCACTTTTATTCAACATAGTTTTGGAAGTCCTAGCCATGACAATCAGAGAAGAAAAAGAAATAAGAGGAATCCAAATAGGAAAAGAAATTAAACTATCACTGTTTGCAGATGACATGATGCTACACAGAAAATCCTAAAGACCTTACCAGAAAACTACTAGAGCTCATCGATGAATTCAATAAAGTTGCAGGTTACAAAATTAATATACAGAAACCTTTGCATTTCTATAGACTAACAATGAAAGATCAGAAAGAGAAATTAAAGAAACAATCACATTTACCATTGCATCAAAAAGAATAAAATACCTAGGAATAAACTTAACTAAGGAGACAAAAGACCTGTACTCCTAAAACTATAAGATGTTCATGAAAGAAATCAAACTTGACACAAACAGATGGAAAGACATACCTTGCTCTTAGATTGGAAGAATCAATATTGTGAAAATGACTCTACTACACAAGGCAATCTACAGATTCAGTGCAATCGCTAGCAAATTACCAATGGCATCTTTCACAGAATTAGAACAAAAAAAATCTTAAAATTTGTATGGAGACACAAAAGACCCCGAATAGCCAAAGCAATCTTGACAAAGAAAAGTGGAGCTGGAGGAATCAGGCTCCCTGACTTCAGACATTACTACAGAGCTACTGTCATCAAAACAGTATGGGACTGGCACAAAATCATAAATATAGATAAATGGGACAGGATAGAAAGCCCAGAAATAAACCCATGCAGATACAGTCGATCTATGACAAAGGACGCAAGACTGTACAATCAAGTAAAGGAAGTCTCTTCAGTAAATGGTGCTGGGAAAACTGGACAGCTACATATAAAAAACTGAAATTAGAACATTCTTTAACACCATACTGAAAAATAAACCCAAAATGGATGAAAGATCTAAATGTAAGACTGGATACTATAAAACTCTTGGAGGAAAACATAGGCAGAACACACTTTCACATAAGTTGTAGCAAGACCTTTTTTTCATCCACCTCCTAGATTAAAAACAAAAATAAACAAGTGGGACCTAATTAAACTTGAAAGCTTTTGCACAGCAAAGGATATCATACACAAGATGAAAAAACAACCCTCATAATGGGAGAAAATATTTGCAAACGAAGCAACTGACAAAGGATTAATCTACAAAATATACAAACAGCTTATGAAGCTCAATATCAAAAATCAAACAACCCAATCAAAAAAATGGGCAGAAGACCTAAATAGACATTTCTCCAAAGAAGACATACAGATGGGAAACAAACACATGAAAAGATGCTCAGTGTCAGTAATTATTAGAGAAATGCTAATCAAAACTACAATGGAGTATCACCTCACACCGGTCAGAATGACCATCATCAAAAATTCTACAAACAATAAATGCTGGAGAGGTTGTGGAGAAAAGGGAACCCTCTTGCACTGTTGGTGGTAATGGATTGGGATGGAGGTTCCTTAAAAAACTAAAAATAGAGTTACCATATGATCCAGCAATCCCACTCCTGTGCATATATTTGGGGAAACCTCTAATTCAAAAAGATGCATGCACCCCAATGTTCATAGCAGCACTATTTAAAGTAGCGAGGATATGGAATCAACCTAAATGTCCATCAACAGAGGAATGGGTAAAGAAGATGTGGTACATACATATATGATGGAATATTACTCAGCCATAAAAAGGAACGAAATTGGGTCATTTGTAGAGATGTGCATGGACCTAGAGACTGTCATACAGAGTGAAGTAAGTCAGAAAGAGAAAAACAAATATTGTATATTAATGCATATATGTGGAATCTAGAAAAATGGTACAGATGATCTTATTTGTAAAGCAGAAATAGAGACACGGACGTAGAGAACAAACATGGATACCAAGGGGAACAGGGGGTGGGATGAATTGGGAGATTGGGATTGACATATATACACTTTTGATACTATGTATAAAATAGATAACTAAAGAGAACCTACTGTATAGCGCAGGGAACTCTACTCAATTCTCAGTGGTGACCTAAATGGGAAGGAAATCCAGAAAAGAGGGGATATATGTATATGTATAGCTTATTCACTTTGCTATATAGTAGAAACTAACACAACATTGTAAAGCAACTATACTCCAAGAAGATTTTTTTAAAAAGAAGAGGTAATGTAATATTTCATTCAGATGTCTATTCTGGGAATCAGGATATGAGTTCTGGGATGTCAGAGATGAACCAGATCTGCATGATGGGGCCCCAAGGAGCTCACAATCTAGCATGTAGGAAAGAGAGTAAACAGTAAGCCAGTACACAGAGAGCTCTCACCCAGTTTGTAAAGTGCTCTGACAGAGCCATGCAAAAGAGCAAGGAGGAAGGAAAGACTAACTAAGCTTGGGGTGATCTAAGATGGTTTCTTGGGAAAAGCAGCATTTGTACCAGTCTTTATAGGAAGGCAGGCCTTTTATTGGCAGGCATGGGGTGTGGAAGAGGGGAACAAAGACATTCCAGGTAGAGGAAGAGTTTGAACAAAGGTATGGCATTGGCAGGAGGCAGAACATGAGTCATCCACTGTGACTGAGGCCTGTGAGGCTGTCAGGGGCTGACTGTGGAGGGCCTTGAATGATAGGCTAAGGAGCTTGGATTTAAACCTGCAGGCCAAGGGAACCCTTGGTGGCTATAGATATGGTCAGCTTTGCATTTGAAACATGGCTCTGAGGGCCTCTGTGCAAGTGGAGCAGGTGGGAAGCAGGTGCATTAGAGCAGAGACCCATCTGCCACCGTCCCATGTGCCCCTATGCTCAGCAGAGGCTCCTCAGAGCCTGCAGTCCTACAAGAACTACTCCTTCTTCCCTTCTCTTCTGCCAATGTTCTACTCCTCCCACAGGACACACCCAGCTCAAATACACCCTATCTGGAAGCTTTCACTGCCTTCTAGAAGGTGATTTCCTCTGGGGGCTCCTCAGTACCCTGCTCTGGGATTCTTCAGTGACATGTTGTATTCTTATGCATCCCAGCCAGATGGAGAAATCTTCAAGGACACGTTGTGAATCTCATCCAGTTTTGCATCTCCAGTGCATACATAGTATGGGTTTTGGCACATGGAAAACCACTGGGGAACTCTTCACCAGTGAATTAGAGAAAGAGAAAGTACATGAAGAGAAAGAAGAAATGGGAGAAGGGGAGGAGAATACTTGGAGAGAGGGAAGGAAGGGGGCAGAGAGATAGGGTGTTGGTATGGTCAAGGGAAATAAGAGGAAGAGCGTGGAGGAGAGTACAGGGCCAATGTGGGTTCTTTCTTCTTCCCATCAGTAGCACCAAGTATCAGACCTGCCACAGTGAGTGTCAGGCTTTGGAATCTACCAGATGTGGGTTCATATTCTGGTTCCATCACTTAGTGACCATGTGCCTTTAGACAAGACACGTCACCTCTTGGGCATTAATTTCATCAACTGTGGAATGATGATAATACTAGTCCTTCCTACATGGGTGTTTTAGAACTTAAGAATAGAGTCTGTCATACAGAGTGAAGTAAGTCAGAAAGAGAAAAACAAATACCGTATGCTAACACATATATATGGAATCTAAAAAACAAACAAAAAAAGGTTCTGAAGAACCTAGGGGCAGGACAGGAATAAAGACGCAGACGTATAGAATGGACTTGAGGACACGGGGAGGGGGAAGGGTAAGCTGGGATGAAGTGAGAGAGTGGCATTGACATATATACACTACCAAATATAAAATAGATAGCTAGTGGGAAGCCGCCGCATAGCACAGGGGGATCAGCTCTGTGCTTTGTGACCACCTAGAGGGGTGGGATAGGGAGGGTGGGAAGGAGATGCAAGAGGGAGGGGATATGGGGATATATGTATACTTATAGCTGATTCACTTTGTTTTACAGCAGAAACTAACACAACATTGTAAAGCAATTATACTCCAATAAAGTTAAAAAAAAATAGATGTGAGTTCTTTGAGGGCAGGGATCCAACATCCAACAAGGGCCTTGGCACAACTGTGTGCTCAACAAATAATTACTGACTGAGTGAGTAAGTGATTGCCCAAGAAGAACTGTTTTCCACACTGCGGAGCAGTGCTCCATTCCACAAGAGAGAGAGGCTAAGCACCTGTGTACCAGTGTACCAGTAAAGGAGGAACACAGTCCCAGTAAAAACTTTCAGCTAAGTTGATATACGTTAAAAGCATCAATATAGTCATTGGGGGATAAATAAGAACTTTTGGTAGACTTTCTTACATTTACTGATTTTATTCTGAATTACATATGATGCAGGAGGCACCCTAACTTTTAGAGTTTAGAGACTCTAAATGTCTTAATTTGGTCCTACTTAAGCAATAGGAATTAATATGATTTAGTCCCCTACCCCAGAGCAGCTCCTGGGGAGAGAGACCCAGACACACAACACACTACAACAACACACTACGTAACTAAGGTTGGCATAGAGGGGTCTGTAGGAAGCATTGGTGTGGGAGCCCAGAGAAACACAGTCCTCCTACGGGGAACAGAGGAATCAAATAGGAATGGGGATACAGGGTGGGGGATAGAGAAATCAAATGGAGAATAGAAAAGAATGATTGCTGAATAAGAGGTAGTAAGCAGAAAAGAGATCACATTGGGGAGAAAGGAAAGCTGGACGTAGGGAGTGAGGGAGGAAGCTGACAGGCAGGGAAGGAGACCCCTCTGGAGGCGGAAAGAGGCAGGATCACTTCCGGCTGGGGAGGGGGAGCAGATAGGCTCAGACCTAAGGAGAGGCTTGGAGAGAGCGGACGCCTTCTGGACAGGAGAGGTGAGCTAAAGTGCCCTGCTTTACTGAAGACCTTGTGGGGGACTCCAGGCTGGGGCTTTGACGTGCTTGACTCCACACACCCCTAGGGTTTGAAGGAAACCTGCTAGAGGTTCAGGAGCTAACCGCATAGAAGTGGTCGGATTTAGAGGTGCCTGGACTCTGTTTGCAAGGGAGAAAGGAGGGGGCAGAATCCCCTTTGGGCAACGGAAAGAGAGATCTGGACTCTGTTCGGGCTGCAGAAAGGAGGGATGCAGACCCGGTTGGGACTACAGAAAAGAGAGATGGAGAAATAGTTCAGGCCGTAGGAAGAATGGAACACCATCCAATTAGTCAGGGAGATAGGCGATAGGAGGCTTCGTTTAAACTGGAGAGAGGTCGCAGGACCTGGTTTGGGCCACAGAAAGTAGAGATTGGGAGCTAGAAAAAGTAAGGGGCAGAATCCTTATTATACATCTGAAATGACCTGGCTCAGAGGGGAGAAAAGAGGGGCTAGGACCCGGTTGATACCGGTTTGAAAAGAAAAGGACAGAACCTGGTAGCGTTTGGGAAGGATTACACAAAAGCCTAATACCGTAGGATTTGTGGGTGGGGTAACCATGTTGCAGTAAGGGCGGGATGGTCACTTGCAGACATGGAAGTAGGGGTGCAGTGTTGCGGAAGGGGCGGTGCAGGCACTTACTGCAGAGCGGAGGGAGGGGGCATATAAAGGGAAGAGGAGGTGCGGAGAAGTACTGCAGAGCGGAGGGAGGGGGCGTTTCGGGAAGGGGCGGTGCGCTGCGTGGCTGTACTGCAGAGGAGAGGTGTATGGTGTTGGGGAAGGGGCGGAACGAAGAGGTGCTGCAGAGCGGACGGAGAGGGACCGGTGTTGGGGGAAGGGTTGGAATGAGACGAGATGCAGTTAGAAAGAGTGGGTCAGGGGTGGCGTCAAGATGTTCTGCTGCTCTGAGGGCAGAGGGCTTATGTAAGATTGAGGTGGTCAGGCTGTCCAGTCCACCAAAGCACATGCGCGCTGAGCGCCTGCGGTTGCCCTCACGCCTCTGGTTGATGTGCATGCACACTACCGAGTTGCGAGTTGCGGTAAGGGTGTTTGTAGGGTAAAGGGGTGGGGTCGAGAGCTGACTTGCGGTTTCTTGGAGGCAAAAGGAGCTAGGATTTGGAAGCCAGATGGTCTGGGCTTCTAGGTATGAGAACCCAGTAGTTGAAGGGTTTGGGGCCCAAGGTTTGATCAGAACCCCCTCCTTCAGGATTGGCAGGAGACCTGATGAATGTCCACCTCCCTCTTATTCTTTCCTGACTCAGGCCCCTTCCCATCAGTCTCAGCTGTTTCTCGGCCTTCCAGAAAAATGGATAGGAGAAATGACTCCGATTATAAGATGACCCCGTTCCAGGTGAGGCCCCTCTGCATTCTTGGCAGGCCATCTGCCCTATTCTGAGTTCATTTAAGGCTGTTGAGCCCTTACCACTCTGTAGTCACATAATTTCCTGCCTAACCTGTTTCAGTCCTCCCCTGCATGGTGGAGGAGGAGGTGAAGAAAACCTGCCTATTTCTTGCTCCCTTCCTCTTCCTTCACCGTCCCCTTCAATCAGTCACCATTCAGAGGAAGGGGAGGTTTTATAGAAAGGGTGGGTTGTAGGGAGGCCAGATGGCTCAGCATGTTATAATCTTAAGTGTGTAGGGCCCTCTGCCTCCCCCTGGGAGCCTGGGGCTTCACTTCCCTCCAGATGTACAGGCTGAGACAACAGAAGAAGACAGTGTCTTGCTGATGCATACCCTCTTGTCATCAACCAAGGACCCCCTGGCTGTGGACCCACCAGTTGCCAACCGGCCTAAGAAAAGCAAGACCAAGAAGGCCCCTATTAAGGCTATCACTAAGACAGTACGCGCTGCCCCTCCAGTTCCATCTGCCAATGTGATTACCACCAACAAGCCTAAAATAACTTTTCTGGCTTTAAACCTTCCAATCATCCCCCAGATCAACCAGGCTTCAGCTACCACTGAGGCAGCCAATACTCAGGCTTCTTCATTCACCGCTCAGCCTAAGAAAGCCAACAAGACAAAGAGAGTTACTGCTAAGGCAGCCCAAGGCTCCCAATTTCCAACTGGCAGTGAGAGTGTTACTACACAGATCAAGTTACCCTTGCAGGCCCTAAACGTGCCAGTCATCCCACAGACTATCCAGGCTCCAGTTGCCACTGAGTCAGCCAATTCTCAAGCCTTGTTAGCCTCCATCAAGCCTAAGAAAGCTCCCAAGGCTAAGAAGGCTAACAATAAGGCCATAGCTAGTGCCACTGAGATCTCACTGGCTCCATCCACCACCTACACAGCTACCACCCAAGGCCAAATTACCTCCATCCGAACTAAGAAAGCCTCCAAAGCCAAGAAAGCAACTGTTAAGTGCACAAATACTGACACTGAACTCCTAGAGGCCCCAGATGCCACTGAGACAGCTACCAGGCAGATTGAGGCCTCAGCAGCAGCTATCTGGCCCAAAAAATCCAAGGGCAAGAAGGCTGCCTATAAGGGCCCAAATTCTGCCTGTGAGATATCTGAGGCCCCACCTGCCAGTCAAATGGTCACAAAACAAGCCCTAGCAGCCACCGTCCGGGTCAAGAGAGGGTACAGGGCTTGGAAGGTTGACACTAAAGCCCGGACAACTGAAAGCCAGACTCAAATTGATGAAGGGGCCCAGGCCAAGATGTCTACCCCTCAGATCAACATAAGTGTCCTTGAGACTCAGGTTGTTGCTGCTGTCCAGGCCCTGGCAGATGACTACCTGGCTCAGTTGAGTCTGGAGCCCACAACCAGGACCCGGGACAAGAGGAACCGAAAGGTGAGATCTCTGACATCACCATCCTTAACTCTGTACTTCTTTTCCATTCCTATCCTCCTGGTTTGTTCACTTGTTCTTTTAAGTTTACTGAGCCAGTCCCCGCATTCACATTGGCTGTGAGAGATGCTGAGAAGAATGTGATATAGTTCCTGCTGCTTGGCAGTTCACAGATTGGTGGGGAAATAAGACATCCATACACTTAGCTACAAACTGGATATAAATCAACTTGTATTTATCAATACATAGTAGTTAGCATGCACCAGGCTTTGTGTTGGGTATAGTCACACAGGTTATGCTTTTATGTTTTAAGGTAACTCTTACCAGCTAGGTCCCAGTGTTACAGATAAGAAAACCAAGTCCCAGAGAGGTGAAGTGACTTGTTGAAGGGGTACAGCTAGTAGAGCCAGTGGTGGCCAAAAGAAGAAGAAGAACCAGACCCTGCCCTTGGGTTGCTCCTGTCTTGGCAGGGAAATGAAACTCCTGCCCGGAAGGCAGTGAAAGACAAATCTAGAACTCAGTGTGGCTAATGGTAAGGTAAGGACCCCTACAGGGAGGGTTTAGGGGACTTTCAGGAACAGTCAGCGTGAGGAGACAGAGCCATCTCTTTCACCTGGTGATTTTGGACCTTCCTTCTTTCTGATGATGCAGTCCAAGCATCTGAACGGGGATGAGAGAGGTGGTGGTAATTATAGGTGGATTCCATGGGGCCGGAGGCCTCCGCTATCCCGAGATGTGGCCATTTTGCAAGAAAGGGTAAGAATCCAATGCTGCCCAGTCTCTTCTCTTCTTCACCTGCCCTCTTCTCTGTCATTCTTCCAAGTTTTATGAAAACATATTGAGATGTCCCCATGTATTCCTCTTCTCCCAGGCAAATAAGTTGGTGAAATACCTGTTGGTTAAGGACCAGACAAAGATCCCCATCAAGCGCTCAGGTAGAGTCATACCAACCCTCCTCCCTGAGCTCTCCTTTCTACTCCCCTCTCCTCCCTGCCCTGGGGGTAACCATTTAGTTTTATGGCCTCTTCATTCTCTCATCTATCCTCCCCTGCCCTTTTCACACTCTGTCATGGCTGGCATCTCCCATTAACACAGTTCAGGACTCAGACCACACTAACCCCATAGGGCTGGCAAAAGGGCTGCAGCTCTGTGGCCCCTTCTCAGCCCAGCTGCTCCCACCTCTCCCTTCCTGCAGACATGCTGAAGGATGTCATCCAAGAATATGATGAATACTTCCCAGAGATCATTGAACGAGCAAGCTATGCTCTGGAGAAGGTGAAGGGACATCCTCTGTGGGATGGGGAAGTCTTGAATGGAACAAAGGTGTACACGTCCCTTTGGGGGGACCACAGAGACTCCCTAATCCAGCCCTATCACTGTGCAAATGAGCAGATGATGGCCTAGGGAGGGACGTAGACTAGCCTCGGGTCACACAGCAAGTACAACTAGGACCCAAGCCACCCAGCTTAGTCCTGGCTTCTGTCTACTGCTGGATATGTCCTGTAGTATATTTCAGATGCTCACCTCTCCCTTCCATCCCCCATTCTCTGTCTCCCTAGAGTCTCACTAAGCATAAAGACTATTTTGATAACAATAGTACATTTGTTACCTGTTTGCTGTGTTAGTTAAGTGCTTTACATGCATTATTTCACTGCCTAGGCTGAATTTTGTGACCTCACAGGCTATTCTTCTACTTGGCAGATGTTTCGAGTCAATCTGAAGGAAATTGATAAACAAAGTAGCTTGTATATTCTCATCAGCATTCAGGAATCCTCTGCAGGCATCCTGGGAACGTAAGCTGGGAAAGGGCTGGGATGGGAGGGAGGCTTCTACTTTTGTCCATGGTACTACTCCATCCCTGTCCTCTCCCCGCATCCCCTAGGAAGTCAGGAAAGACAGAGCCTAAAAACCCCTTTTCCATATCCCACACTTAGTTGGAGCCCTACACATAGTAGTGGTGCCTGATTATGATTGACTGGAGGTTGTAGAAGCCTGAGGCAGGTCATTCCTACTGTCAAGTTTTCTGTATCTCCAGAAGCTTCCCTGTTGTTGCTTGTCTCTTCCTATTGACCTTGGTAGAGTGGTTCTCAAGGGAGGGCTTCCTGGTATGGGTGAATCATGAGGGTTGAAGGGCAGGAACATCAGTGGGGCCGTGCCTAGAATTCTTTTGGAGCTGAGGGGTCTGGAAGAGAAAGAAGGGACTCACATTGGCTGGGTGTCCGGGTTGTACTGGGTTGACAAATACAAGTACAATTCTATCCTCTCAGCAACCTGGGGATAGGAGAATGTGATTTTCCCATTTTATGAATAGGAGAGTCTAAGTGCCTTGCCCAGGGTCACATAGAGCTTGAAGCATAGACTGGGCAGAATTCTCTCATATCTGAAGAATCTGGGAGAAGCTAGCCTAGTAGGCTGGCTGGTGTGTATTTTTTTGCAGATGGCTGCTGGATGTAAACCTTCTCTCTGTCCCATTATTCCCCTAGGACCAAGGACACACCCAAACTAGGTCTTCTCATGGTTATTCTGAGTGTCATTTTTATGAATGGCAACAAGGCCAATGAGGGTGAGTTGCTGGGCTGGCAGCTGAATGGGGGGTCATGGTCGGAATTCCACATGTTCATTTTCTATCCCTGTTTCCTTTTGCCTCCCCTTGCAGCTGTCATCTGGGAGGTGCTGCGCAAGTTGGGGCTGCACCCTGGGTATGATTGGACTCTGTCAGCACTTGCTGTCCGTGTTGTCCTTTGGGAAGAGAGGATGGTCCCAGGATTGCATCAGCCTGGTGGTCTGGTGGAGTGGGCGGGGTTGCTGGACTGGGTAGAGGGTCCAGTGTTCTGACCTGAGTGGATGGGGAAATGGTCCTGAACTCTCTGCTTCCCCTTTCTCCTATGTCCTTTTTCTGTTCTAAGCTGATATATAAGATAGACCTTCAGGGCACCCCTGATAAAGAACCATCTAGCCTCAACTGCCTGCTTCTAGTGACCATGTGTTCATTACTTTCCTGAGTTCATTGAGATGGCCTCATGTGCTAGAGAGGTCTCTTCCATGTTGGGAAATGGCTCTGCCCTCATGTGGGAAGTTCTGATCTTGGTTCATGGGTTATTTTTCCCATTGTCAGGGTAAGGCATTCGCTCTTTGGGGAAGTGAGGAAGCTCATCACAGACGAGTTTGTGAAGCAGAAGTAAGTGGTGTTTTGGGGCTTTGTCAGGCCATGAAGTGTTCTGAGCGTGCCGGTCTGGTCCAGAAAGTGCTCGATTGCCCTTTTCTTACACTACCTTTAGAGGTATGGGCATCCTGTTCCCTAGAACTGAGTCCATGGTGGACCATACCAGGGCTGGGCCAGACCAAACACAAGGCCCTTGCTATGGGGTGTGCTCAGAGCAGAATGCCCAAAGAATGGCTCCTCTGTTTACAACACACCCGATAGAAACTTGGGTTTACTCCTCACAGGTGGCAGGATACTTTGGCCTCCCTGTGACACCATGCCCTATACATGCGTCCCCTGCAACACCAAGTGATTACTTTGCACAGGGCCAATGGGAAATGGCTCAGTATTGGAGGTCAAGACCATGAACTGTGTTTTGGAGTGAGTCTAGGGAAGGAGGGCCTTGGAAATCCTTCTCCAGGAGCTGAGTTTAGTTTTTCTTTGGAGGAGGTTGCCACCTGGTCCCAAGTGGTTAGACAACAGGTTTGCTTGGTTAGAAGCAAGTTTCATTTCCTTTCTTCAAGGTACCTGGAATACAAGAGGGTCCCCAACAGCAGACCACCTGAATATGAGTTCTTCTGGGGCTTGCGCTCCTACCATGAGACTAGCAAGATGAAAGTTCTCAAGTTTGCATGCAAGGTAATAGGAGAGCTGCCCTGACTTGGCATATTAAGGGTACAGGATGTCCCTGGCTGGGGTAGGCAGTGTACAGGGATGGGCAGGTATAGGGCAGTCTGCAGTTCATATATAAGCATATGGAACTTCATTTATGTCCCCGAATGCTGCTTGGCATAAAGTTTACATTGTTTCATTCATTGTTCATACTTCGTATTAGTCTCCTCAATTACCATAACAAAATACTATAGACTGGGTGGCTTAAACAACAGAAATTTATTTTATCATAGTCCTGAAGGCTGGAAGTCCTGGATCAAGGTCCAGCAGGGTTAGTTTCTACTGAAGCCTCTCCTCCTGGCTTGCAGATGAATACCTTCTTGCTGTGTTCATGGTGGAGAGAGGGTCTCTTCTTATAAGGACACTAATCCTATTGGATCAAGGACCCACCATTATGACCTCATTAAACTTTACTTCCATAAAGGCCTACCTCCAAATATGGTCACATTCGAGGTTGGTACTTCAAAATATGAATTTTGGGGGACACAAACATTCAATCCACAACATACTCTCTTATCGTTTCCCATATTACAGATGAAGACACTTAGGCTCAGTGAGATTAAGTAGCTTGTCCAAGGTCACACAGCACCTAAGTTATCGAACTGAAATTGGATCTCAGGACTGACCCATGATAGAGTCCCAACAGCTAAGACTTTTTTTTTTAATGCTACTATTAGTTTTATACAAAGCCCATGGTGGATATTTAATACATAATTACAAATGTTATTTTTCGTATAATGATTGTAATTCTCATTTCAGGTGCAGAAGAAAGACCCCAAGGACTGGGCCGTGCAGTATCGGGAGGCAGTGGAGATGGAAGTCCAAGCTGCAGCTGTGGCTGTAGCTGAGGCTGAGGCCAGGGCTGAGGCAAGAGCCCAAATGGGGATTGGAGAGGAAGCTGTGGCTGGGCCCTGGAATTGGGATGACATGGATATCGACTGCCTAACAAGGGAAGAGCTAGGCGATGATGCTCAGGCCTGGGGCAGATTTTCACTTGAAATTGAGGCCAGAGCCCAAGAAAATGCAAATGCCAGCACCAACATTGACTTCAGCAGAGGAGCTAGCACCAGGGCTAGCTATAGCGATGGTGCTAGTATTAGCTTCAGTGGTGTACCCAGCCCCAGTAATGGCTTTGGTGGCACATGCAGCACCAGTGCCAGCTTCAGCAGCGTAGCCAGCATTTGCTTTGGTGGCACACCCAGCACTTGCTCCACTTTCAGTGGTGGAGCCAGCATTAGCTTTGGTGGTGCAGCCAGCACCAGCTCTAGTTTCAGCAGTGAAGCCAGCATTAGCTTTGGTGGCACACCTTGCACCAGTACCAACTTCAGTGGTGGGGTCAGCTCTAGTTTCAGTGGCCCACTCAACACCAGTACAAGTTTCAGTGGTGGAGCCAGCTCTGGTTTTGGAGGCATGCTCAGTACCCCTGCTGGCTTCAGTGATGCACTCAGTATGAGCACCAGCTTTGGCAGTACACTCGGCACCAGTGCAGTCTTTAGTGGTGCACTTAGCACCAGCCCTGGCTTTGGTGGCACACTCAGCACTAGTGTCTACTTTGGTGGCTCTCCCAGTTCCAGTGCCAGCTTTGGTGGCACACTCAGTACCAGTATCTGCTTTGGTGGCTTTCCTAGCACCAGCACTGGTTTTGATGGTGTACTCAGTACCAGTGTCTCCTTTGGTAGCTCTTTCAGCAATAGCACTGACTTTGGTGGTACACTAAGCACGAGCTTCTGCTTTGGTGATTCTCCCAGCACTAGTGCCAGCTTTGGTGGTACACTCAGCACCAGTCTTGGCTTAGGTGGTGCACTCAACACCAGTGCTGGTTTTAGCAGTGCTGTCAGCATTAGCACTGGCTTCAGCAGTGCACCCAGCACCAACTCTGGCTTTGGCAGTGTGTTCAGCACCAGTACTGACTTCAGTGGGGCACCTAAAACCACTACTGACCTTGGCAGTGCTCCCAGCACCAGCATTGGCTTTGGTGGAGCCCCCAGCACCAGCTTCTGCTTTGGCAGTGTGTCTAACACCAACCTATGCTTTGGTGGCCCTCCTAGTACCAGCACCTGCTTTAGTGGTCCTACCAGTGCCAGTTTTGGTGATGGACTCAGCACCAGTGCTGGTTTCAGCTTTTGTGATGGGTTAAGCACCAGCCCTGGATTTGGTGGTGGACTGAGCACCAACTCTGGCTTTGGTGGTGGACTGATCTCCAGTGATATCTTTGGTGGTGGGCTGGGCACCAATGCTGGTTTTGGCAGCACACTTGGCACCAGTGCTGACTTTAGTAGTGGCCTCAGCATCAGTGATGGCTTTGGTGGTGGGGCTAATACCAGCTTCGACGGAAGACTGAGCACCATCATTGGCTTTGGCAGTGGTTCCAACACCAGCACTGGCTTTACTGGTGAACCCCGCACCAGCACCGGCTTTATTGGTGGACCCACTTCTATTGTTGGCTTTGGCAGTGGACTGAGCACCGATGCTGACTTCAACGGTGGACCAAGCAGTAGTGTTGGCTATAGCGGTGGACCGAGCAATGCTGCTGGCTTTGGTGGTGGAGCCACCAGCCTTGGTGCCTGTAGCTTCTCCTATGGCTAGTGAGGTTTCAGGTAATTACAACACTTCCACAGCCAAGGCCGATGGGGATGGGTATAAGAGCTGGGAGATGTTATAAGAAACCCCCAGGTGGGAGGGCAGGGTGGGGAGATGAGTACAATGAAGGAAGTATGAGAAAATAGTATACTTGGTGCTAAAATGTGTTTCTGTTTGGTGTTTTGTTTTCAGATTTATTTCGCATGTTTACAGATACCGCTAATGAATTGCAGCAGTCCTTCCCATGGAGCCAAGGTACATCCTTGGAATCTTTGTCCACACAGCAATCTAAGCAGATATACCAATCAGCTGAGGGTGACACGCTATGAAAAAAATCTGTTTGCCAATCCTGCTTTGTTGTTTGCTTTCTGTGTCCTGTCATATTTGATATGAGTTACATTAAATTTGAAAAATGAATTGCAGTTTGTTCTGTCTTTTAATGTGCCTAAGTTGTTGTGAGTGACATTTTGGGTTCATAGAAGAGCTAGAGATCAGCATAGCTCTTTGGGGAAGGTGGGCTCCAGCTTTAGGCTAAAAGGCAAGTATGACTTCAGTGGGGTAGAGACGTGGGGAAAGCATAGCAGGCAAGGGGATAATACCTTAAGTCAGGATCTAGAAGGGGAAAGCCTGGAACAGAAGGCAAAGGGAGAGGGTTCTGGAGAGTAAGTATAGATTCATTTTGAGATATTTGTGTAAGAATGGGAGGGATATAGAGGGACGTAACTAAAGGTGGACATGGGAACAAGGGAGGATTTTCTTGGGATAGGAGAGAGACCTGGACATGTTGCATAGACTGTGGGGGCAAAAGCCAATAGAGAAGGACAGGATATAGATATGGAATAGTCAGGAACTGACTGAATCAACCCATCCTTGGGGAGGTGGGATGGATAGAATACCAGAGAATAGAGGATGACCTTGACTTTGAACAGGATTTAAGGGTGGCTCTAGAAGGAGATAAATGTAGATTTGCTTCAAGCAGTGATCCCAATAAAAAAGGCGATATGGATTATACAAGGTTTGGGTCTTGCTGGCGGTTGTGATGGAAGGACAAACAAAGGCAGGGGGTGTATGAGTCTGTCTCTTCACAACTGGGTTGCTGCTCTCTGCCCACAGTAGCTGCATGGAGATTGGCTGAAGAGATAGAATGTAGGATCCAAGCTGGCCAGGTATGGAAGAACAGTGAAGAGGAAGAGGACTGGTGGATTGGGAGATAATGGAGGAATCAAAGAACTATACTCTTCATGCAGTACAAGAACAAATATTGTTCATTCAAGATATACTACATACATGCCTGCTGTGTGGGAGGCATGCTGCTAGGGATCCTGTGGATGACACAGAGAGTTGTGAGGACTGGGGGGCCAGCGGTCAGATAGTGGGATGCTTGTATTTAAGAAGTCAGACTGGAGAGAAGTCTAGATGATGCCAACCAAGGAGTGAGTGGCTGAAGGGAAGATGATCGCTGAAGTTGAGGGGGCAGGGCACTAGGAGACCAGGGTATTGTCTGAATCATTTATATGGACAGTGAAATCACTCAGGATGGGAACAAGAGTTGGAGAAGGAAGGAGAACTGTGGTCTGAGTGCAGATTCTTCTTTGAATGTAGGGATGAAGGTGTCATGTTCCCAGCCATGTTGCCCACGAAGGAACAAGGCCATAAGCACTCACATGGACCTATCTCCACCCTCACATTTGGAGGTACTACTTCAAAGCGCTTCTCTCTAGGAAGTTCTCACCCAGTCCATACCCCGACAGCACCAGAGCCATTTCATAGGGTCAGGATCTTAAGAGGATCTTGTGGGAAAAGCCTCACAATGACCTCCTTTCCCCTTTTGTAGGCAGTAGGAGAAGTCTTTATTGATCAGGGAATAGGAATTAAGAAGGAAAAAGTTTCATCCTGACCTAGATAGCTCCTTGGTTGTAGCTAGAAATCAAGACCTGTTTTGGAGCTGATGAGGGTTTCTTCACTGGAAGCAGGTCTCTTCCAGTGAGGCCAACTCCAGAGTGTTCTCAGTGTAAGAGAAGAGCAACAATAGTAGCTCCTAAACGTGAAAGATAGCGAGGACAGAGGCAGTTTTATGTCTTAGAAAGGGCTCAGTAGTGGGCAGGGACAGTGTCCAGGGCTTCCTCAGGTTCCCGGCTGACGTCCACATTCTGAGAGGAGAGAACCCAGTATTAGCAGGAAGCAGCCAGCAGTGTGGAGCCCCCGCCCCTCCCTGCCTCTTGTCCTCACTGCCAGGCTCCCCTCTTTCAGCTAGGCCTGGATCCTGACCCTCTTCTCAGGCAAGCCTGGGGGAACCTCAGCCAGAGGCCTTTTAGGCAGGGTTGCTCTAGCTGTGCGTGTCTATGGTGCCTCGGGTCTGGGCTGCGGTTCCTGCATTTCTGGGTGCTGGTTATTCTACCTGTTGGTGGAAACACCCAAGCTCTGTGGGACTGGGGCTGCCTTTCTGCAGGGGAGGGTGCTTTCACCACGTGCCAGCTTAGGCCACAGAGTCCCTCACCTACCTCAGGCTTCTCCCGATGTGTGTTTACAGCCTCCACGTTCAGGTAGATGGACTCCACTTTGCAGCCTCAGAAAAGAACAACCCGTTCATCCATAAGCCACCCGGGTAAGCACAGGCCTTCCCTGAGGTGTCATTCCCTCCTCCACCCGTCACCACCCACACCCCCAGCTCCACGCTGTGTGCAGACTGTGACTGCCCTTTAGGGAGGGGAATTTAGACCACGTGTGTGATGTCAGGGGAAGACACTAGGCCTAAGAGACAGGAACGGGGCATCCCCCCAGCTCTGCCCCTAATAGTCTCAGATTTCTCTGAGCCTCCCTTGCCCAGTTGTCAGTGGGAATGAGAGATGGCAAGAGATGATTTCTGCACCCCTCCCCAGCTCTTGTCTGTGAGACAGAAACCTAATAATAACAATGGAGCTCCGTGCATCCTCCCAGCTGTGTTAGGTGCTAAAGTGGTGGAAGAGTCCTGGGGCCTCTGCCTTGCAGCGACCAAGTTTAAATAAACCAAAGTTTATTTCTAGAACTATGCGGTTATGGCAACATCAGAGGTGTGGAAGGTCACAAGGGAGTTCTAGGGAGCCTGAAGAAAGAGGAGGGTGGTATCATTGGGGCCTGGAGCTGGCAGAGGAGGCCCAATGCCTATGGAAGCCCCCTTAGCTCCATCCCTGTGGATTGAACCCTAATCCAGGCTTCAGTACACCATCTGCCCTGTTCATACCCCAGAAGAGATTTAATTCTTTCCCTTCACTGCTCATGAACATTCCAGAGCTGATTAATGCCCCCAAAGAGAGTCTCAACTGCCCGGGCTGGTCTTTGAACCCTTTCTTCAAATCTGGCCCCAACGTACGCTTATTCATCTGGTCCCTTTTGGGGACCCCCTCTTCTACAGTTTTGTGCTGTATGATTGGCCCTCTGGTAGAGACAGAGAAAGCTGGGGCCAGGTCCCAGATTTAGAGGCCACCTCAGTCCTTCCCCATTCTCATCTTGCTACCACCAGTCCTGCCTCTACCAAGACATCCAACTACCCACCCAGGAAATCTCTCTCAGGACTCTGCTGGGCAAATGCTAGGCACTGCAGGCATGCTCATGGTGTCTATGTGCTTTTCCCCAGATGAAGGTGGGGCACTCACCGTAAGCCACAGGTGTAAGTTTGAGCACTGTGTGCAGAGGGCACCTGAGATACGGCAGCTCATCTAGAAAGGAGGAGAGAGCAGCCCTCAGAGACAGGGTGCTGGGGAAGGCACCACCTCCCCAGGCCTCCAGGCTTGCAGCACTCTCCCCTTCCACCCCCGTCCCCATGGTTGTCTTCACCTGGGCCCTACTCCCCCACACTCTGCAGAGACAGTGCTGAGAGCAGGGTGGGGAGGGAGGAAGAGAGCAGAGAGGCGGCCTCAGGAGCAGGGAGGAAAGAGGGCCCTGGGGATCACCGACAGACCCTGGGTCCCCCAGAAGCTGAGGATGGTCACCTCGGAGGTGGCCGACCTCCCCACCCACAGGGCAAACATAAGAACAAGGCAGGCCTCCCTCCCGGCCCCAACCTCAGCCCTTCCACGGGCTCCCCCACCACAAAGGCCCACAACAGGTCTCAGCAAGTGTTTTCTGAGGCCCTACTATGCGCCGGGGCCTTGGCTGAGGTGTGCGTGCACCTTGGCAACTCCCACAGCTTTCTCCCCAGCCCAGGCCTGTGCCCTTTGACTCCTGGGACACTTGTCGATGGACAAGCATTCACCAATTCACTTGTTTCCAGTTACTGAGGATTATGTATAAAGTCGTTCTGAATATTCGCATGCCACTACTCGTATGGCCTTGATGACACTCACCAGACAGCCCTGATGGGAGGTGATGATCAGGCCCATTCCATGGATGAGGACACTGAGGCTCTGAGAGGGAGGACACTTGCCCCACGTCCCACAGCCAGGAAGTGGCAGTGCTGGGACTCGAGCCCAGGATGTTTTGAGGCCAAATGTGTGCTCTGCCCACTGCAGTCTGCTGCCACTGCCTTCGAGGGGCTCACAGTGTTGTGGGGTGACACCCCCACCTCACTCCTCTCTGCAGACACCCACCCTCCTGACCACTCAGGCAACCTATACAGCTCCCCATCTCCCTTCATTGAGCCAGAACCCCACCCCTCACGGCCTCCCTGCCCCTGAGGTTCACCCTAGGCTTTTAAGGCCTGCCACTGCCCACTCAGCCTCCTGACACATAAGATTTGGCAATTTCCTGGGCAACCAGTCTGCTCCTCCTCCTTGCTTTTGTCACCATCATCTTCAGGTGCTGGGCCCAGTGCTTTTGGTGCACTATCTCATTCCACCCTCACTGATACTCTGCGGGAGTTACTGTTCCTCACTGCACACATGACAAAATAGACTCAGGGAAGGGAAGCGACTTGCCTGAGGTCTCTGACCCAGCTCTGCCACTGCCTGGACAAGTGACCTCAGCCTTGTCTTTTCTCTTTCTGGTCCCCGAAGTTCCTATCTTTCATAGCACAGGATTGGACCCAGCTCTGAGGTCTTATGGGTCTGAGTTCTCAGTCACACCATCTCTCTGGGTCTCAGTTTCCTCACCTGAGTGATAGGGGCAAGAGCATGTGCCCAGCCCTGCCTGGCCCAGCTCTTAGGACAGCTGTGAGAAGCTGGCATGACCTGTGCATGAAAGTGGGTAGTAAGTGGGTAAAGCAGTGTGCAAACGAGAGATGCATGTGTTTCCCATGCACCTCACATGTGTCTGAAGTGAGGGGCCTCTGGAATGCACCTGAGATTGGTACCTCTCCCTGCCCCCACTGAGCCCTGTGATCTTGGGCAATTCCTCCATCCCTCAGAGCTTCCATTTCCTCTTCTGCACAGTTGGGGTTACAGGGCTGGCCTCACAGTCTCAAAAATAGTACTGAGCAGTAGAGATGTGGACAGTATCAGAAATCTAGCAGCACCACCCCAACCCCTGTCATCTTTTTTCCATTGAAGAGATTGAGGACCAAGCAGAGGAAATTACTTGTCCACTGTCAAGTTTTCAAGTCCCAAGTGTTCCAATTCTAGATGACTCCATATTACAAGTGCCCTTTGTTTGGAAGCTAGCGTCATAGAGAAGATCCAAGTCTGCAGGATATTGTACACTTCAAATATGACTTTGCATTGTCCTCACACTCCCTCCCTCCAGTATCCTGGAGATGTCAATGCTTCAGCATCCATGTCAGAAATGGACTCTCCCACCTGAAGGTGACACAACAGTCCCTTGCCAGGCCAGCTGCCTTAGTTTGCATTTCAGTATTTGTAGTCAGTGTAGATACTCGGTAAATTAAAATACCTAGATGTTTTTCTCCCACCTGAAGGTGACACAACAGTCCCTTGCCAGGCCAGCTGCCTTAGTTTGCATTTCAGTATTTGTAGTCAGTGTAGATACTCGGTAAATTAAAATACCTAGATGTTTTTTATAAAAAGAAATTATCATTTAAAAATTGTAAATGAAAACATCAATATCTTGGGGAAATCATCCCTATAGCAAAGACAGAAACCTATAATCAAAATCAAGCGGCCACAAGAGGTCCCATTCCACCTGAGAACAGCATGCCGCAGACAAATACTGGCTCAGCTTTTTCAGGTTGAGGCAGACTGTTAAGGTTGTCTTTGAAAATGTTATCTCAGAATAACACTGATATTAATAATAGCAGCTAACACTTATATGGCCCATACTTTGTGTCATGAACTGTTCTAAGCTATTTATGTTACATAGGTTCATTTATTTAAACTTCATCATTATTCTCCCCATTTTACAGATAAGGAAACTGAGAACAGAGAGGTTAAAGTAATTTGCCAAAGGTATTATGTGACAGAGCAAGAACTTGAACACATGCACCCTCGTTCTAGATCCTGTGCTCTTAACTATTAAGATATAAACCACCAATTTCTGGTGTTAAGGTCTCAACTCACATGCAGCTCCCGTGCCAGGAACAGAGAGAACAGTGGTACCTGAGCTCTTGTCCAGGAAGTAGGCCAGGAGGCACCGCATGACAGCCTGGTGGCAGATCACCAATACATTTTCCTGCCGTTCTAGCTCCATTATAACTGGCTCCAGACGCTGGACCAGATCCTCATAGGACTAAAAGGGAGAGAAACACTTGGGTAAGAAGAGGAGATGAGGCACATTTGCCCAGAGGAGAAGAACTCTACACTAGGAATCAGGAAAACTTGGTTGTGGTGCCAGTTCAGTTGTTGGTCCAGCAGTATGACCTTAGGCAACTCACTTCCTTCTCAGAGCCTTAGTTTCTCATCTATTAAATGGGGCAACCAATATAGTGGAGTAAATAACAATAATAAAATTTCCACTGAAATCCCCTAGAAAATCTGGATAAAATAAATGTCTGCACTGCTGATCTTTCAAGAAAATGAAGGAAACATTATGAATATATGGTTCCAAAATGAAGAAAAACTGGAAAAAAGAGTGATAAATGGATATAGAAGCCACAACTCCCATGAGGGCATTTGCCAATCACAGTATCCAAGAGCTTTGAGCTTTTAAAACCTTTTAAAACACGAGACAAGGCCTTAGGTGGGGATTTGGGACTGAGATTCTCACAAAAATCTGAGACCTTCAAAGGACTACATCCTCAGCAAAAGTATAAACTAAAAAATATATCCACAGGCAAAGGGAAACAGTAAGAAAATATATCTGTCTCTGCCTGACTCTTGGTGGAAAAAATTAGGAAAAGCTTCCTGTAAGAATGTATAACCACAAGCCTATCCTCAGGTAGATTTGTGGTTCAGAATTATACTACCTATGTGTTTTAGAAAATGCTAAGCTGAGAGTTTAATAAAAAGTGATTTCAAGTCATTAGCTGCCAAGAGTGTCTGGAAGAAGCAAATGGAAATTCTCTCTGGATTCCGTCAACTCAGACTGCATGAGATTCCCACGGATAAATTTTCATCAAACTGAAGCTCACATAACATGCAAGGAAAATAAGCTATCATGAGTAAAAATAAGCAGAAACAACAAGAACCCTAACAACTTAAGATAAAGGATCCACAATATAAAATGAATATGCTTGAGATTTTGAAAGAAATAAAAGATTGAATCAAAAATGTAAGGAAGAAATAAGTTGCTATTGAATATATGATCTAGATTTGAAAAAGAACTAAGTAGAATTTCTATAAATGAAAGGTATAGTCATTAAAATGGAAAACTCAATGCATAGAGTAAACAGCAGATTAGATACAATTTAAGAAATACTGTTCTGGAAGATAGAGCTGAAGAAATTACTCAGAATGTAGCAAAGAGATTGAAAATAAGAAGAAGTTAGGAGACATAAAGGATAGAGACAGGACTAGCACACATCTAATTGCATTTCAAGGAGATAATAGAGAAAATATGAGCGAGGAATAGTTAAAGATATAATGTCTGGGAATTTTCTAGAATCGATGAAGAATCCTAGTCCTCAGATTCAGGAAGTCCAATTAACCCCAAGCAAGATAAATGAAAAGAAATTAATATTTAGACATATCAGAGTGGAACTTAAAAGCAATAGAGACCCAAAGACCCTAAAAGCAGCCAGAGAGAAAAGAAATGACAATTAGACTTGCAGGAGACTTCTTAACCATGTTAGAAGCCAGAAGACAGTGGGGATAATTTCTCCAAAGTGCCGAGAGAAAACTGTCATCCTAGAGTTTTATACCTTGCCAAAATACCATCTAGGATTAAGGACCATCCCTCCCAAAGACATTTTTAGACAAAAAGAAAGGTGAGTCTACTACCAACAGATCCTCCTAAAGAAACTTCTAAAGGAAGATAGACATTGAACCCAGAAGGAAAACTTGAGCTGTAAGGAGAAAGAATGATCAAGGGAATTGGTAAATATGTGGTTAAATCTAAATAAACACTGACTGTATACAATATTATTTTTTAGCTAATAAGAATTATATTTTAATTGGATAAGTGATTTTACCCCTTTTCCACTATATAAAATCCATCTAGAACAGTATGAAGGTTCCTTAAAAACTAAAAATAGAACAGTCATATGATCCAGCAATCCCACTCGTAGGCATATATCCAAAGAAAACCATAATTCTAAAAGATATATGCACCTAATGTTCACTGCGGCACTATTTATAATAGCCAAGACATGGAAGCAAGCTAAATGTCCATCAACAGATGAATGGATAAAGAAGATGTGGTATATATATATGATGAACTATTACTCAGCCATAAAAAAGAATGAAATAATGTCATTTGCAGCAACATGGATGCTTCACTTCACTTACCATATTAAGTGAAGTAAGTCAGAGAAAGACAAATATCATATGATATCACACATATGTGGAATCTCATTTTTAAAAAATGATACAAATGAACTTATTTACAAAACAGAAACAGACCTACAGATATCAAAAACAAACTTATGGTTACCAAAGGGGAAAACTGGGGGGGGGGGAGAATAAATCAGGAGCTTGGGATTAACAGACACACACTACTATATATAAGATAGATAACCAACAAGGACCAACTGTATAACACAGGGAAATCTACTCAATATTATGTGATAACCTTTATGAGAAAAGAATCTGAAAAAGAATGAATATATGTATATGTATAACTGAATCACTTTGCTGTATACCTGAAAGTAATACAACATTGTAAATCAACTATAAACCAACAAAATTTTTAAAAAAGAAAAAAATCCATCTATGTGGGTACAAAGTTTATTACTCGTTTGGAAGTAGCTCTATTTTGTCTAGCATTTATAATAATTCTACTCTGGTAATATTGATTTAACTTAAAAAAATATAATATGTTGATATTATAGGAACAAATAGTGATATATTCTGATAGATTGTTGTAAATTGAAGTGCTTCAGTAAGTATGAATTCAGTCAACATCTACTTAGTAAGTTGTGCTTACAATAATAAATTTATTAATAACAATAATAATTCATTTGGGGGATAAGACACAAGTTTGAAGTAAAATACAAAACAACAATTAACATGTAGGTTAAGAGAGGGAGTGACCAGAGTTGTAACATTTTTATATCGTTTTAGGGGGTGGGTGGAGATATTGATTTTTAGATTTTGTCAATCACACATATTAAAATGTTAAGAGTAACTGTAAAAGAATGGAAAGAGATTGTGTAAGTCAAATATAGATGTAAAAACTCTCAATTCTAAAGAAGGGAGGAAAAGAGAAAAGATAAACTAAGCCTAGAGAGCTCAAAATAAGAGAATAGAAAGAAGTTCAAATAAATCAGTAATTACAATAAAAGTAAGTGTACCAAATTTACCATTCAAAAGACATACGTTTTCAGTTTTTATTAAAACCAATAAAAGCCAACTATACGCTGTCTATAAGAAACAAAACAAAAATACACAGAGAAGTTGAAAGTAAATGACTAAAGATGAACTAGGCAAATACTGACCAGAAGAAATCTTATATAGCTATATAAATATCATATAAAATACACTTTTAGGCAAAAAGCATTATTAGCGGGAAAGAGGCTTGCTCACTATGTAATAATAAAATATACAATTCACTAAGGAGATATAATTGCTTTAAATTTGTATGCCTCTAACAACATAGCTTCAAAATATATAAAGGAAAATGAGGGCAAAGTCAGACTGACTTCATAATGTCATTTTTGAGGATGAAAATACAAATGTGAAAGTGCTTTGTAACACAGGATATCTATTGTTTCTTCTTCTCTGATATCCTGCTTTCTGATAATTGTTCCCTGGGATCTGTACCAGAAATGGAGTATGACTAATAAATATTCTAACATGTGGAACTGGCTAAACGGAGACTGGGTTGAAAACAACGAGGATTTACCTCACATGGGAATAGGGAATTGACAGTCTGGTTCATGTGGTGGCAAAGAAGTTGGATAAACCGTTAGCCATTGTCCCTTGGGACTCCAACCCACAGTCCAGAGAGGCTGTAGCTTTAGGCAACTTGGCAATAAAATGTCAGGAAATTAGAGTATATTGAACTATTTCAAATACGTTTAGTGTAAGGATATCAAAGACAAAGTCTAGGACAAAGTGAGCCCTCCTGAAAGAAGACAGGAAAATAATCAGGCAAATGTGTAGCTTTTAAAAAAAGAGGAATCTGTTGCCTATAGCTAAGAATGAGACAGCCAAGGGCCGGATAATCATGTGCCTTGTGGGATGGAAGATGCTGCAAAATTTGCTTTACCCTGTTTTTAAAGCTGTCTGGGAAAATATGGAATCCTGGTAGTTGGAATAGAGATACTGGGGAGGAGTCCTAAGAGTCTGGCCACCCCTCCAAACCTTACCTCTCCCTTGGGATAGCGGTAGCGATATTTATCTTGGTCTCGTAGTGCAAATTCTTCAGGGTAGTGTTCTTGGATTTCTTCGTAGGTCATCTCCTCACAGACACCCTGAGAAAAATTATTTGGGAACAAAAGTATTCACAAGTTGAAATCCCCACAGCCTTTACCATAGTTCTGAAGCCAATGATTGTGGAACGTTAGCACACAAGCACCTGGGTTTCTGTGAACACAGCTCTAGGTCTGCGTCTGTTGTCAATGTATGTGTGTATGTATGCACAAGGTGTGTAGCTGTGTGGATGTGAAAATGAGTGCATGTGTATAGGTGTGTTCAGGCTGAGTGTATGGTGGGTATCTGTGGTGTTTCTCTATGGTTGTCCCAATAGGTTTATAGGTGTACATTGTATATATGAGTGTGTATTTTTATAAATTTGTGGGGATTTGTGACTGTGTTTATCTGTGTGTGTGCAGCATGCTTATGGTGTGTAGTTGTGGTATGTTTAAGGTCCTATGCTGTTGGTTGTGTATTTGTCTCAGCATATGTATAGTGTATTGGTGTGAGTGTGTGTGTATACAGACTGTCTGATCATCTAAGAATGTGCCTGCATGGGTGTCTCTGTGGTCTGTCTCTCCATGTGGGTCTCAGTGTGTCTGTGGTATGTGTATCTGTGAGTGTGTATGTCCCTGATTATATGTGTGAGTATCTGTGTACCTATGTCTGAGGTCTGCGTGAATCTGTGGTAATATGATTGAGGTATGTGTCTGTACTGTTTATATGTCCCCGGTATGCCTCTATGTGTCTATGTGATGTAGATATATGCAAAGACGACATGTGTGTCTACGGTGAGTGTGATATGTATCTCTAGGTGTGTCTCTCTGTAAGTGTGTATGTGTGTGCATGAGTGGTGCAAATATGATTGGTAGATGCATCTGAGAGGGAACCTGTGTTTGACTACTGGGTCCATGTGTCTGTGAAGTGCAGGTCTGTGAGTGTAAACATACCTATGGTGGATGTCTGTGACTGTGTAGGCAGGCGCACATATGTGCACACATCCACAGCAGTGCTTTCTTGTGTTATAGCATTTCCCATCCCTCCTGCCCACACCTCTGCTCCAGGACCTCTGGCAGATAAAGAAACAGGTATCCACAGACTTCTCAGAAGGCAAGAATTAGTAAATTCCTAACAGTTTCAGAGTGGTCCTTGGGGAGATACACTCTCCACACCCAAAGAAGGAATCAAGGGCTCAGAGAATGAGTTCCCACTGAGAAATCCACAGAAGTGAGGTGGCTGCTGGTAGAGGTGGGAAGTGATGTTGGGTTTGTAAGATTTCCTTCTGGTTGTGTAGATTCCAAGTAGACCTTCCTGTAGGGGAGCAATGTGCTCTGGTTGTTGTCTTTTGAGCCGTCAACCAAGCTTCCCTTAGGGTTTAGGTTCACCCCTGCCCCAACCTACAAGAAGACAGGCAGTGTCAAACCTGCAACTGACACTGTCCATAGGAGAAAGTACACCCTGTGTATACACAAGGTCCTTCCAGATTGGCTTTGACTTTCTATTCTGAGGCATGCTGGGAGCCTGTTGCCTGTGGAAGTGGCCACTGACTCTTTATTGACTTAAGGAAAATTGCTTAACTTCTCTGAATTTTATTTTCCTCATCTGCAAAATAAGGATAATTATAACTACCTCACAACAGTAGTTTGAATATTAGAGATAATATATGTAAAAGAGACTAGTACAGAATGTACAAGGCACATTTTGAAAATTCAATCAATGGAATATATTATTATATTAATTAATATTATTTTGACTGTATAGCAATTTAAATAGATTAATTTAATCTAATATTATTAGATTAATATATCTAATTATTAATATATTACTGAATGGAAAAGCAACCAGAAAATTAGACATCATTCTAAATTCTTCCTTCTTCCTTACCCATCCCCTCATAGCTAATTTCTGAGATTCTACCTCTTAAATTTCTCTCAGATCTATTCCTTTTTCTTCCCTCTCCATCTCCACTGCTATGACCTTAGTAGTTCTATACACACACACACACACAGAATTCCCTCTTTGCTTATGCTGCTTTCTCTGCGGGACATACTATCCCTGATCCTCTCTATCTGGCTCACTGTTACTCACCCCTTAGGTTTTAGCTAGGCATCACTTCCTCTAGGCAGATCATGGCTGGGTCAGATGCCTTGCCCCAACATCTGTGTGCCCACATTCTAACTCATCAGAGCCTGTATCACACACGCTATTTTGCATTCCTCTGTCTACCCTGTTTTTTTCTGAAAACCCAGTGAAGATAGGAACCAATCTCTGTCTCCAGCACTACTCCAGAGCCTGAAATGGAGTAGGTATCCAATAAATGTTTACACCACATGTGGGCCAGAAACAAACAATAACTGAACAATTATGATGAACTGTTGCTTGCATGTATTTTATAACAAATATATGTGATATGTATAACAATGCTGTATATCCCTTTTCTAAATATGTGTGTCTCTGTACATCTACAGTTAAGCATATATGTATTATGTATACACAAACATACTTCTCTGTATTTATCTAGCAGGCAATCAGGTTAACCTACCTACACACAAGTTATCTACATCTGTGGTGAAGCTTTTACTTTAGTGTCTAACCTGAGATCAGTGTACCTATAGTGCAGGTGAGACAATGGAGAGGAAACACCTTCTCAAAAAGCTCATGGAAAAACCTGACTCTAAAGAGAGACTGCCATGTCACGAGGGTCAGGTGAAATATTTACCAAATTTTTCTTCTTCATTTCATCTCCAATATACATATTGGCCATCACACCCTCACCTCTTGCCTAGACTAATGCAGCCATCTCCATACTGGTATGCATTCTCATTCTGGCCTTCTTCTCACCTAGTCTCCACACATGACCAGAGTGGTCTTTTTTTTAAGAAAATGTGAATCACATTCAGGCCACTCTTCCTTGACTTAGACCACATCAATGGCTTCCCATTTTTAGGGCAGCATCCAAATCCCTCAACATGGACTATAAAGCCCTATAAGCTGTCTTCCTTTCCAACCTCATCTCCCTTCTCTCCAGACCTCACACTCATTGTCCCAGACTCTCTGCTATTTTTCCTCAGTTCCCTAAACATGTCATGCTCTCTTCTCACCTCTGGGCTTTCACATGAACTGTTCCCTATTTCTCGAATTAAAATTATTCCCTCACCCCAGCCCATTTTGCCTGCTTCTTGTCTCATCTCCAGCTTCCTCTAGGAAGCTTTCCTTCTAAATCTTCCACCACTGTCTTGTCAAGAGTACCCTCACCTTCTGAGACTCTATAGTCCCTTGTACTTCCCCTCTCACAAACTTTTGTCACATGCAATGCAATGTCTTATTCACAGTCTGCCTTTGGGCTCCATGAGAGTAAATACCTTGTCTGTTCTGGCCTTCACTGGATCCCCAAGACACAGAACAGTGTTTAGCGTAAGAAATGTTTGTTGAATTAATTAGGTTCCCCATATGAGCCAGAGTAGAGGCAATCCAGGGGATAAGCCTAGAGTCAAGCCTCACCACCCACCAGGAAATCCATCCCCCTCCATCTCACCGCATCAATCTCATTCAGGGCCTTCCACTGCTCATAGGGAACACCCAGGGCTTCAGCTGTCTGGATAGTCCTCTTCATGTGGCTGGTCCACACCTTCAGGGAGCTGATGCCCTGGGACTGAATGAAGTTGGCCAGGGCATAGGCATACTGGGGAGTAGGGGTGCAAAGGAGGAGAGCAGGGGAGAAAGAGAGATGAAAGAAGACAGGGTGACCATGAGAAGAATTTCAGATCTGCCACAAATAATGGAGTGATGATGAACAAGCAAAAGTAGAGTTTAAATATTCCCAATTTATAAAAAGTCATACTCTTGTCCATGTGACTAAGGACCAAGGGAATAGAGAAGAATATGTGTATTTATGTGTGTATATGTGCATATGTGTGTGTGTGTGTGCTCACAGAACCCCCTACTTGATTGTTCATTCATTCAAACAACCCACCTCTAACATTTGTGGAGCCTGGGACAAAAGTACAAATGGAAGCACTCCACTCATAGTCTACTTCCCTCCTTTTCCCATTTCTGCTCCATCCTGCACTCCTAGGTGCCTTGAGTACACGTTTATGGATAATCCAGTCACAGGAACAAGTTCTGTCCATACCATATCTCCACCAATCTCCATGACACACAAACAGTAACCCCTTGGCCACCCCTTTGCCTAGGGGTGAACACTTCTGTGATGTGGCCTTTTCTCAGGTGAACAGACTCTGGGATGTGCCCGTGTAAGTAATGGAAGCAGACTCTGGGCAGGAAATTCTAGTGTTCTGGGTACTCTGAGTGTGGTCTGGAAGTGTATGGGGGTGGGATGTGGGGTACATTTCTCTTTGACCCTGTGAATTCTCATTGTTTGAGCAGGGGACCTGGTACCCAGGTTCTAAGGGCATTCAAACATTTACTGAGTGTGTGTGGCCATGTGCTGGGTACTGGGGTGTCCTGTTATTAAGACATGGCCAGTCCAGTGAGGGAAACAGTGACAGCACCAAAAGCAACCACTTTTAGGTTTGTGGGAGCCCAGATGAGCAAGTGGTTCGCTTTTCTTCTGCATATAGGCATGTTATTCATCACAGATGGTGTGTGAGGAACATCTGCACAAATGTACAGATACAGGCACACATTTTTATGTACAAATATAGGCATTGTGTACACACATTCTAATTATGGATTATGAGTCAGCAGTCAGTGTGCTCTGGTGGAAGGAGTGCTGACTGGGAGACAGGCAATGGGGGTTATGCCTGTGTGGCCTGGGACATGTCCCTGGCCATCTCTGGCCTCATATCTCCTGCCTATAAAATACAAACAACATTAGCTCACTCAGCCTGGTCTCTGTGACTGTCACGTTGGATAGTGGACGGGGAGAACCCAGAGCGCTCCCTGGCACATAATAAGTGAGAGCTACTGTGATTGGTGGTGGGTGACAGTTGATGGGAAAGTGCTTTGTAAACAATGCATGGTGCACTGTGCCCTTTATCATGAAGGTTGGGGCCAGGCGTGTGCATGTACATGCGCACACTTGTGTTCAAGGAGGCATGTTGGGTGGAGATGGCCATGTGTCCAAACTGGGTGCTAAATTGTGCAGGCAAAGCCATGGACAGCCCTAACCAAGAGACCCCTGGCTGTAGGTGGTGCCACGGGCTAGGGTGGCTCCTCCAGTGGTCTCTGACTCTGCGAGAGAGGCGAGAGTCAGAGGTCAGAGTCTACCTCGAGGGGAGGCTACCAGTCTGAAGGTAAGAAAAAATGATCCAGGAGGACCAGGCCTTCCAGTGCGATGCCTTGCCTGTGACACTGCCAGCTCTGCAGTGGGGGAGGCTGAGGAGCAAGCATGAAGGCCTGGTTTTCAGTCCTGGCTCTGTCCTTTACTGGTTGTGTGACCAGGGGCCACTCTCTGTTCCTGTATGGGCCTCAGCCTCCTCCTCCATAAATCAGTGACGGTAATGGCCACCCCACAGAGCTGTTGTGAAGACTAAATGAGGCCACACATGTGGAAGCAGATGGTGCCATGAATGTGCAGAGGTGTCCAATAAAAGAGGACACTCCCTCCCTCCTGCACCTTATTTTCCCACTTGTTCCACCCCAAGCCATCCTCCCAGCAAGAACAATAACTGTGTTAATAAGCCCAGGGACAGGGCCAAACATGGGAAAATGTGTCTCTTTAATTGGCCAGCACCCATAATGTGCAGCTCACTATTCTCAGCTACAAAGAAGAGACTCCCACCGTGAGGGTCAGAGATGGGCCAGAACTGGGGGGGGATGGAGTCCAGGTGACCTGCCTAGGAGGGCAGGAAAGGACAGGGGGAGGGCTTCCTGGACCAACTCATGGAGCAGGAGATGGGTCCTGGAAGGGGTGGAGGAGGGAGGGCAGAAAAGAAGCGGTAACTGGTGGGGGACAAGTGCTGACCCTGTGATGACCTGTAGTGGGGGATTGGGGGAGTAGCATCAGCCCTGAGTAATGGAGGAGAAGACGGATTCAAAGGTGGGGCACTTTAAGGCAGCTATCTGTGCAAATGATGGTTACCAGCTGACAGAGGGGACAGAGGAGGACAGCCTCGGTGGGGAATCTGCACAAGCAAAAGCACAGAGTTGTGAGAAAGATGAGGGGACCAGTCAGGCAAGAGAGAGGGTGCTTATTGTAATGGGGCTGGAGGAGCAGCCAGATCTGGGAAGGCCTGGAGCACCAGGACCAAGCCATCGGACTTGCAGATGCTGTTGGCACTTGGGAGCTATTCAATGGGTCAAAACTGAGTGGCTGATGGGGTGGAAGAGCAAGAGTGACCAGAACCTGCCTTTATCCTGCCACTGAGTACCCCCATCCTCAGGACCCAGGCAGCAGCCACCCCACCAACCCGCAGCCCACCTGGACCAGCTCAGCCAACACCTCTGAGTGCATGGGGCCATCCCTACCTGCTTGCCCCGAGCTGAGAGGCCAGAGTCACCTCCGATGCGGCCTCTGAGGTTGAGTTCACTCTCACCGTGCCGGCATAGGTAGATGGAGCGGGGTGTGACGTGGATGTTCATGAGATAGTAGACTGTGCGGCTCTGGATGTGGTCCTGCACTCGGTTCACCATGTAGCGTGTGCCCACGTCGAAGATCTTGATGTAGGACAGGTGGCTGGGCCAGCCCAAGCAGGAGCAAGGGCAGCTCAGGGGCTGATGGTGGAGAGGCTGATCCCAAGAGAAAGCCCCAACCACACACCCTGCCTTCAAGCCTCCTCCATAACCCAGCTCTCACCTACCTTTCCTCTAACAAGGTGCTATGCCTTGCCCTGTTCTGGGTACCTGTTCTAGAGACTTGGTTCCTGGCCACTCTGAGGAGCTCACTGCCTGCTACCATCTCCTTTTGTCTCCTTTCCTCAATCTCAGTTTGAGCCAGGCTGTCTTTTTACTTTCACTCCTCACACTTCAGTCATCTAGGGTTCCCTCTTTTGTGGTTCACACTGCTGACATACTCAGAGAGAAACAGTAATCCTTTGTGTCCCTGACTGTCTCCAACATCTCACAGGCCACTTGCATTTGCTGACCATTTTGTGTGTGTGTGTGCATCTGGCAGGGGTGGGGGCTTCAAAGTGCATAAATCCTCATAACCATCCTAGGAAGCAGAGATTATTATCTCTGATAGGTGAGGAAACTGAAACACAGAGAGAGGAATTGATTTGCCTAATGTCAAACTCTCCAACCATCTCATCTATGACTCTCAGAACCTAAGTAGGAAATATCTGATGTAGCCTTGTTGTCTTGTTCCTGGCACTAGGTGCTGAGTGGCTCTAGGAGAACTTCCAAATTCCGTAGCTTAGTCTGACATTCTAGGTGCCTTCACACACTAGTCCTGCTTTGCCTCACCTCAGTGTTCCATGTCCATGCTCATAACTTCTCTGATTCATTCTAGCCTTAATATTTTTGCTTAAGTATTCTCTGTACTCCTCTACTTTTATTCAGATTTAACTAGGCCATTACAAGGTACTGTTCTCTTTCCTTGAAAAGATGTTATTTGCCTGATTTCCAAAGTTGAGCTCCTATGCATCCATCCTTCAAGAACCAGTACATTCACTCTCTTTAGACAGTTTTCTTTGAGCCCAGGATTATATGAAGTCATTTAAATGTACTTCACATCAAAAGTATTATAGTAGCTAATGCTTACCCCCATCATGTGTAATTTAAAATAAAAATTATAAGCTATATTATAACATGAAGAAGTTCTACTGAGTTCTGGTTATATTTTTTTCTGTTTTGACTACCTTGATGCTGTTTTTGAAATACAAACTATTAAAAGCTTTCAAGAATATTTTTTCTTATTTTTGGTGAACTCTACCTTGCTGGTGCCCTAAACGCATGTCTAGTCTACCTACTGGGTAAACATGCTCTTCCAGACCTTTTCCTCCAAGTTGAACTGAGTCCCCTCTTCTGTGTTCCCCCACCCCACTTGCTTTACCATCCCCACATTTCTGGTCAACTGCATACCCATTGTCTTCCTCAACCAAGTGGGCATTCTATCAGAACAGAGATAGATAGCCCTTCCCTCTTTGGGTTCCTAGGGCACAGCTTAGGGGTGGGCCTTGATGCATGGATTGTAAATGTCTGTTGATGGAAAAACGATTAGATAAAACCAACTTTCAGAACCAGTTGTCTTCAGACCCAAACTGATTCATCAAACACCGAGTACCTGCAGCAGTCTAGGCCAAAGGCTAGGGGCTTTCTCAATGTTGTTCTTTCATTTTAGCTCCCCTCCTTCAAACTTCTTCCACCATATGCTACTATTCATACAGTGTCTTTGTGGAAATTTGAAAAAGTTTCCCCCACTCCAGTACACGTGTCTTGGTGAGAAAAGTAAGTGTACCCATGACCTGGCACAGTGAACAATATTCACAATTGTACACAAGGTCCTGCCCCTTGCCCTGAGTGTCTAAGCCTCATGTGACACTTTTTATGATATAGGGATGTGGGAGGAGGATAACCATGATGGAAGTTTGAAGACAAGAATTTGAGTATATATTCTGCTACTCACTCATTGTGTGGCCTCAGGTAAGCCCTTGCCCTGCCCTGGGTCTGTTTCCCCATCTAAGAAGTGAGGCAGTAACAATGCTCACCTCTGGGGACTTTGGTTGGACAAAGTTGGAATGATGCTCTTTAAACGTCTTAGGGTGGTGATGACTGTTAGCAGCCTCCTTATACTTGTTACTTGGAGCCCAAAGGGTCTGAGTGACCAGGGTCTCTTCTCATCACAATCCATTTTGAAAGAAAGTGAGGTTCTGGGTATACCCTACGCCTAAAACTCACATCTTCCCTGTACTGCCAGCTAACACCTCTCCAATCTTTAGTTGGTATTATGAATGAAAGTTTCACATTTTTCATGTATCTTCCCATATGTCAAAGCACTATGGAAGCTACCTGAGGATAGAACCTACCTCTCTTTCCCTTATTTACACCCCCGATGTACACCATAGCCCAAAGAATCCAAATACTTATTGATTGAAGGTGCATGCATGTTGTGAAAACAGACATGATTAAGAGACAGAATATGTGGTTAGAATCCTAGCTCTACCCTCTGACTTGTGGTGGAAGCTTGAGCAAGCGGTTTCAGCTCTCTAAGATGCAATTTCCTCTTCTTGAAAATTTATGATCATAAGACCTATTTCAGCCTCCTTAACAGGGATGCCGAGGGGATTCAATGAAACAAAAAAGGTGAACATGTTTGGAAACTGAAATGTCATTCATGTGTGAAGAATACTTTTGAAAACATAATAGCAACAACCACAGGAGAGAGGCATTTCCTCCCCTGAGATCAGGGTCCTAATATGTCCATATTGTTCAGGAAAACACTACTTCAAGCCTCTTATGAACACCTTACACATCAAGGAATCACCACCTCATGGATAATTAGAGCTGGGAGGGCCCTTGAAGACAAATCAAGTACAGTTTCCTGATGTTACAAATAAAGTTGAGGCCCAGAGAAGGAAGGAATTCCTCCAGGTCCTACAGGACATCAAAACCGGGCTAAGGATCCTGACCTTTACTTTGGGGTTCTGGGTTCTTACCTGTCTAGTTCATCATCCAAGGGTTGGTAGTTGACCTCATAGCACTCGATTCTCTTTAGAAAGTCTTCCAGAACCTTTTCATGGTCACAGTCTATGTAATCAGGGCTGCCAAGTTTCACTTGCTGGAAGAAGGGAGAAAGACAGAAGAACCACGGGAGACAGAGACTCTGACAGTGCCCTTGGGAAGAGCCCTTAGAGATCACTGAGTACAACATTCCTCATCATAAAGATGAGGAAGTTGAGACTTGGAGAAAGGGTCTTGCCCAAGTTTACAAAATCAGTCATTTGAAGAGAATCTGAACTGTGTTAACTCCTCATTCCTTATCCGTGTGTGCTCAAACAAGGTCTGTTACATTATATTCAGTTCACACACTGTTTAAGAGAAACATTTATAAGTGGCCTGCAAATTGTGGTGTGAGAAATGGTTGAAGAAGAGGAACAGGGGATCTTGGCCGGGGGTCATAATGGCTTACATGTATTGAGTGTTTACTGGGATAACATGGCATATATTGGCTTTAGATTTCTGAGGGGCTGGCAACTCCTAATCCCTTAATATATCTACCTTCTCCACCCACATTCCCCATCTCAGTGAATGTCACTATCATCTACTCAAGTCACCTGAGCCTAAAATGAATCTGGGAGTCATCCTAGATGTGTCTTTTTCTATCATCCCCTACCTCTTAGAAGGTACCAAATCTTCCCCACTGTATCTTCTAAATATCTCTCCAACTGGCCTCCATTCTCTCTTTCCTGGATGCTCACTCTAGCTTTGTGACTGGTTACTCTGTCTATAGTCTAGTTACTTTCCCATACTAGCAGCCAGAAGGATATTTCTAACATGCACATCTGAATACGGAATTCCTCTGCTTGAAACACTTCACCATTTCCTCACATCTTTTAGGACAAAGTATGAAATATTTTAGCAGGTGACTCATGGCTTGTTATGATTGGGCCCCAAATGATTTCTTCATCCTCCTCTCCCATTGCTCCTCTAGACCTCCACACACTTTGCTTTAGACAACCTAAGCTATTTCTAGTTCCCCATAGATGCCATACTTAGTATATGCTATTCCCCTATTTTCCATTCTTTACTTGTCAAATTCCTATGCATTCTTCAAGATGCAGGTCAGCTATTACCTTCATTGAGAAGCCTTCCCATGCAAGGTTAGGTCCTCAACACTGTGCTGCCACAGCCTCCTTTGTTTCTTCATCTCAGCACTGATCTCACAGAATTATGTCTATAAAATTGTCAGTCTCCCTCACTAGATTGTGAGCTCAAGGGCCAGGCTCTTCTCTATCTATTTCTGTCTCTAGTACCCAGAATGTTTCAGCCCAGGTGTATGTATTCAATTTATGTTTAATCAACAAATGGATGGATAGGTGGATGGATGAAAAGGAAAGAGAGGACTTGGACATATTCTATGCCTCAAGAGGCAAAATTAGGACCAATGAGTGGAAATTACAGGGAGGCAGATTTCAGCTTGATTGGACTGCACTTAATGAAGGGAATGAGCTTCCACACTGGAGGTACAAAGAGAAAATCTGCACAAACAATTAGCTAAGATTTCAAGTTTCTGATGAAGTGTTGAAGGATGTGACCTTTAAGGTCTCCTCTGTCCCTAAGATACAGTAATTTAATGAAATAGGGAACAATAAAACGTAGTGAGTGATCTAAATCTAGACCACATGCCTAGAAACTGTAGAAAAGAGCAGTGATAGCTCTGATATGAATTGTGGGGCAGGAAAAAGAGCTTTCAAGGCAGACATCCAGGCTTGAGGTCCAGTCCCAGTTCCACCTCTTCCTGGCTGTATGAACCCTTGACAACTTACTTCTCCTCTTGGAACCTTAGTTTCCTCTCCAATACTTAAAGGAATTTCACAGAATCATCATTGTATGCCAGGGTGGTCAGGGAATACTTCCTATAGGAAGTGGGAGGAGAAGCTCAGGGAAGAATACCTCCTTTAACTGCACAGAGGTATTTCTAGGTATGATCCAAATCTGAGACAGAATAAGAAGGAAAGGTGACTGGTGCTCCTTACCCTGATGTTTTCTGCAATGACGTCAGGGTCATTACAAATGGACTCGATGAAAAAGACCTATAAAAGAAACAGAAGAAAGATTTCCAGCAAGGAATTATGTTTGGTAGGAGTCAAACATAGCTTGACCCCTTCTCAATGGCTCTGAGTCATCTTTAGAGGTATCTCTGACAACATAATTTTATACAGTGGTGCTTTCAGGATTCTGAGTTTTATGAGGCAGATTGGCCCTGAATTGTAGTGGTTCTCTCTCTTCCTTCCTCATACCCACCCCCACAGTGTCAGCTTGTCAGCAATTATCTTCCATTGCCTAATGTGGCACCTCTTCTTTCCTGTTCTGTTCTGTTTTGCTGCTTCTAACTGTGATCTGGAAAGCCCTACAACTAAATTAAAATGCTGACCCTATGATCGCTGATTTGACATCTCTGCATCCCCTGGTTTGCCTTTCTTTGGTGTTTGTTAAATGAGTAGGCTCTAGGTAAGAGTTGGAGAGTTACTCTACCTTGTAACCATGTTCTTTAGCAAACTGCAGAATCAGTGACCGTCGTTCTCTGGTAGTGTTGGTGGCATCAAAAACCTAGAGGCATACGATGAGATTGGTTTGCTCTGAATCTGGCTCTGATGGAATGCCTACTCTTTGACCATCCCTGTGCTAAGTGGAGGGCTTCCAGAAGGGGATAAAACTTGAACAGGGTTTTGAAAGATTTGGAAATGGCTTATATCAATTTCTCAAGCACTCATTGAGCCCTCACTGCCTGCCCAGAAATGTAGCAGACTCTGTAGACATAATAAAGCAAGAGGAAAATGGTGGGGTTTTATTAGGGTTATTTTACAGGTAAAGTAGCTGAGGCTTAGAGGAAGGGTTTGCCTTAACCAACGTCACAGAGAGAAAAACTGTCACAAACTCTGACAAAGCAGAGCTGGACCTGATTCTCTCAACTCCTGGTGAAGCGTCCTCCTTCCCTATCACTTTGGAGCTCTTTGAAGTCCTTTTAGAATTTGCAAATCCCAAAGGTCTATGAGATTAAATTGATTAAATGTTTAGCTAAATCTCTAGAACTTAAAAATGTTTGTATTGCAGTCAAATTCTAGTGTAGTCCTGCTGAATTCTTGGGGATGGAGTGGTAGTGTATACTGGTTAAGAGTGTAGATTCTGGGGACTTCCCTGGTGGTCCAGTGGTAAAGAATCAGCCTTCCAATGCAGGGGATGAAGATTCGATCCCTGGTCAGGGAACTAAGATCCCACATGCCGCGCACGGGGCAACTAAGCCCATGTGTCACAACTACTGAGCTCGCGTGCCTCAACTAGAGAGACTGCGTGTCACAAACTACAGAGCCCACACTCTCTGGAATCCGCGTGCCACAACTACAGAGCCCATGCACCCTGGAGCCTGTGTGCCACAACTAGAGAAGAGAAAACCCGCATGCCACAATGAGAGAGAAGCCTGTGCACCGCAGTGAATAGCTCATGCACCGCAATGAAAGATCCCGCGTACTGCAACAAAAGATCCTGCATGCCTCAACGAAGATCTCATGTGCCGCAACTAAGACCTGACACAGCCAATAAACAAACAAACAAACAAACAAACAAATAAATAATTTTTTTAAAAAAAAGAAAGAAAAAAGGAGTGTAGATTCTGGAGCTATACAACCTGTATTCCAGTTCTGGCCTGCCGCCTTGGTAAAATATTTAATTATTTAATCTCTCTGCACGACATTCTTCTGGGCTATAAAACGGAGTATAATAACAATACCTATCTCGTGGGGGAGGGTGGAATTAAATAAATATGTGCACAGTGCTTAGAACAATGTTTAGAACATAGTAAATGCTCAATATATATTAGCTCTTCTCCACCCCAGCAGAAACCTAAGAGAAAATGCAAATTTCTTTACCGCAACATGACCTTCCTCACAGCTGAGATAGTTATGGACATCTTTCAGGGCTGCTAGGGCACATTGCCTGAAAAAGATGAAGAAAGGAACAGAAACAACCATTATACCCAAGATGGGTTCCTCTCTATTTTTCTGCATTATCTTTTGCACTATCTCTCAGATGTCCTACATTAAATTATTCATCTGTTGAATATCTACAAAGGGTGTCCTATATTCTAGGTACTATGACAAGCACAGAGAGGTCACACAGTTGAAAATGGCTCTGTGTAGACATCATAGGTGCAGGTATAAAGTAACATACCTAGGAAAAGTTGACTAATGACAGAGCCATAATATTAAGGGTTCCAAACGAACTAATAGCGCTCAAGCTGAATTGGTTCTTGAACCCAAGAAGAGCCTGAATATATGGTCTGTGAAGGAGAAGGCATTCCTGGCATATGTAACAGGGCAAGCACAGGTAAGAATGTGGAAATGTATTTATGCTTTTGGCAAAAATCTGTTTAGTGATTACTCTTTGCTGAATTCTATTAAGAGGATATGGATCAAAAAATGAGACCCAGGCTCTGTTCTGGAAGTGCTCAGAGTCTTGTAGAGGAGAGACAACTTGAGGTTGAATGGATGAGACTGGAGTGGGCCAAGCTACTGAGACTCTTATTTTAAATTCTAGGCTAAGTTTCCACTCTCTCTTGTCAGAAGTAGGAAACTGTTAAAAGTTCTTAAGCAGGGGATGGATATGACCAGAAATAAGCTTCGGTTAAGATAGTAGAAGGGCTGTCCTAACCACCCTTTGAGAGTCTAGACGGACTCTTTGTTAACCCAAGCTGCTCTGTCCTACTCCCCCATAATTTGAACAAAGGCCTCCCTCAGCCAGGGGGCAGCACAGGTCTTTAAAATATTAGGTACTCACTTCCTGATAAGTAGGGCCTCCATGTTGTCTGGGAGAAAGAATTCGTAGTTCTTGTAGCTCACTGCCTCTCGTCGATACTGGCCTAAATTAAACACTGAAAGCAGGAGCCCTGGTGAAGAGGTTGGGAAGATCCCAGTGGCAAAATAATGTCCTTTCTGGGAGGTAGCTCAGAGGTAAAAGAAGGTATAGTTTGTAGCTATATAATATGTTTACAAAGCTTCATATTATGGCTACCAGCTCATTTACTCCTTACAACAACCCTGAAAAGTAGGAATCATCATTCCCATTTATAAATGAGGGAATCAAGGGAGTAACTCTCATAGTTAATAAATGGAGAGCTGGGATTCAAACCCAGGACTGTTTGCTTCCAAAGCTGGTGATCTTTCCACTATTCAATTTTATCATAAACTCCAAAACTTTTAATGCCCATAGTATTATTATACATAATTACTGTGTTCTGTACATTACTGCATTGGAAAGATAAAAAAATTGGGACCCAGGGAGTAAAATCAGTCATCAAGGGGCAAACATTGAGTCAGATGGGGACATAACTAGACTGGGCCTCCTGAAACCTAGTCCAATGTTATTACATTTTCTGTATCAAGACAGAGAATCTAGATTTATTGCCTTCTTTAGGCCACACTTTCTCATTTGTAATGGTGAAAAATCAGAGAGGAAGGAAGGAAAGGGAGAAAGAGGGGATAATAGGCAAAGAGGTAATGTAATATTTTCTTCACTCATCCAATAAATAGTTTCTCATGTCTATTCTGTGAATCAGGACATGAGTTCTGGGGTGTCAGAGATGAACCAGATCTGCATGATGGGACCCCAAGGAGCTCACAATCTAGCATGTAGGAAAGAGAGTAAACAGTAAGCCAGTAAACAGAGAGCTCTCACCCAGTTTGTTAAGTGCTCTGACAGAGCCATGCAAAAGAGCAAGGAGGAAGGAAAGACTAACTAAGCTTGGGGTGATAGATGGTTTCTTGGGAAAAGCAGCATTTGTGCCAGTCTTTACAGGAAGGCAGGCCTTTTATTGGCAGGCATGGGGTGTGGGAGAGGGGAACAAAGACATTCCAGGTAGAGGAAGAGTTTGAACAAAGGTATGGCATTGGCAGGAGGCAGAACATGAGTCATCCACTGTGACTGAGGCCTGTGAGGCTGTCAGGGGCTGACTGTGGAGGGCCTTGAATGATAGGCTAAGGAGCTTGGATTTAAACCTGCAGGCCAAGGGAACCCTTGGTGGCTATAGATATGGTCAGCTTTGCATTTGAAACATGGCTCTGAGGGCCTCTGTGCAAGTGGAGCAGGTGGGAAGCAGGTGCATTAGAGCAGAGACCCATCTGCCACCGTCCCATGTGCCCCTATGCTCAGCAGAGGCTCCTCAGAGCCTGCAGTCCTACAAGAACTACTCCTTCTTCCCTTCTCTTCTGCCAATGTTCTACTCCTCCCACAGGACACACCCAGCTCAAATACACCCTATCTGGAAGATTTCACTGCCTTCTAGAAGGTGATTTCCTCTGTGAGGCCCCTCAGTACCCTGCTCTGGGATTCTTCAGTGACATGTTGTATTCTTATGCATCCCAGCCAGATGGAGAAATCTTCAAGGACACGTTGTGAATCTCATCCAGTTTTGCATCTCCAGTGCATACATAGTATGGGTTTTGGCACATGGAAAACCACTGGGGAACTCTTCACCAGTGAATTAGAGAAAGAGAAAGTACATGAAGAGAAAGAAGAAATGGGAGAAGGGGAGGAGAATACTTGGAGAGAGGGAAGGAAGGGGGCAGAGAGATAGGGTGTTGGTATGGTCAAGGGAAATAAGAGGAAGAGCGTGGAGGAGAGTACAGGGCCAATGTGGGTTCTTTCTTTTTCCCATCAGTAGCACCAAGTATCAGACCTGCCACAGTGAGTGTCAGGCTTTGGAATCTACCAGATGTGGGTTCATATTCTGGTTCCATCACTTAGTGACCATGTGCCTTTAGACAAGACACGTCACCTCTTGGGCATTAATTTCATCAACTGTGGAATGATGATAATACTAGTCCTTCCTACATGGGTGTTTTAGAACTTAAGAATAGAGTCTGTCATACAGAGTGAAGTAAGTCAGAAAGAGAAAAACAAATACCGTATGCTAACACATATATATGGAATCTAAAAAACAAACAAAAAAAGGTTCTGAAGAACCTAGGGGCAGGACAGGAATAAAGACACAGACGTATAGAATGGACTTGAGGACACGGGGAGGGGGAAGGGTAAGCTGGGATGAAGTGAGAGAGTGGCATTGACATATATACACTACCAAATATAAAATAGATAGCTAGTGGGAAGCCGCCGCATAGCACAGGGGGATCAGCTCTGTGCTTTGTGACCACCTAGAGGGGTGGGATAGGGAGGGTGGGAAGGAGATGCAAGAGGGAGGGGATATGGGGATATATGTATACTTATAGCTGATTCACTTTGTTTTACAGCAGAAACTAACACAACATTGTAAAGCAATTATACTCCAATAAAGTTAAAAAAATAGATGTGAGTTCTTTGAGGGCAGCGATCCAACATCCAACAAGGACCTTGGCACAACTGTGTGCTCAACAAATAATTACTGACTGAGTGAGTAAGTGACTGCCCAAGAAGAACTGTTTTCCACACTGCGGAGCAGTGCTCCATTCCACAAGAGACAGAGGCTAAGCACCTGTGTACCAGTGTACCAGTAAAGGAGGAACACAGTCCCAGTAAAAATTTTCAGCTAAGTTGATATACATTAAAAGCATCAATATAGTCATTGGGGGATAAATAAGAACTTTTGGTAGACTTTCTTACATTTACTGATTTTATTCTGAATTACATATGATGCAGGAGGCACCCTAACTTTTAGAGTTTAGAGACTCTAAATGTCTTAATTTGGTCCTACTTAAGCAATAGAAATTAATATGATTTAGTCCCCTACCCCAGAGTAGCTCCTGGGGAGAGAGACCCAGACACACAACACACTACAACAACACACTACTAACTAAGGTTGGCATAGAGGGGTCTGTAGGAAGCATTGGTGTGGGAGCCCAGAGAAACACAGTCCTCCTACGGGGAACAGAGGAATCAAATAGGAATGGGGATACAGGGTGGGGGATAGAGAAATCAAATGGAGAATAGAAAAGAATGATTGCTGAATAAGAGGTAGTAAGCAGAAAAGAGATCACATTGGGGAGAAAGGAAAGCTGGACGTAGGGAGTGAGGGAGGAGGCTGACAAGCAGGGAAGGAGACCCCTCTGGAGGCGGAAAGAGGCAGGATCACTTCCGGCTGGGGAGGGGGAGCAGATAGGCTCAGACCTAAGGAGAGACTTGGAGAGAGCGGACGCCTTCTGGACAGGAGAGGTGAGCTAAAGTGCCCTGCTTTACTGAAGACCTTGTGGGGGACTCCAGGCTGGGGCTTTGACGTGCTTGACTCCACAGACCCCTCAAGTTTAAAGAAAACCTTAACGTTGTGAAGAAATGGTAATGCTAATAAGAATCGTATTATTGGTGTAGAAGTAATAATAAAGGTAATAAAAGTAGTATGTTACTCATAGGGTTTTTTTGAAGTCTTACAAAAATAGAGCTCCTTGAAAACAGATATTTAATCTTTCTAGTTTTCTTATGCTTAGCACCTATCACCGTATTGGGCACAGATTACGTACTTAAGAAATTGTAAAAATTTATGAGGTTAGTGGTGGTGGTGGTGGTGGTGGTGGTGGTGGTGGTGGTGGTGGTGATGGTGGTGCCAGTAGTAGTAGTAGTAAAGCAGCAGCAGCAGCAGTAATAGTATTAGTCCTAATACTGGTAATAATGGTTTGAGACATTCCTGTACTCGTGGTTTTGCCCTTTTGAGGTCAGCTACCTTACTGTATTTTCCATCATTGGCCTATAGAGGGCTGTAGAACAAAGGGTTTCAGGGACATACCTTTAGTTGGTGTTCCTATCCAGTTGAGATATCGTGTGAGCTTCGTGGAGATGTAGGTCTTTCCTCGAGCTGGTAAACCCACCATTATCACCATCGTGGGGGAATTTGTAAACTGGGGTATGGATGCTGGAAGACAAACAGAGCCTCAAATCTTATCCCCAGGTTCACATGATATTCTGGTATCAACTCAGAGATGTAGAATTGGAATGAGCATCTCGCCCACCATTATAACAAGGAAAAAAAAAACTGGAAAATTGCAAATTGTCCTCTCTTGAATTCATGAGCAAACTGAGATTGCAGTGCAAAAAGCTAACCCAAAATCTGTAGACACAGGCATCTACAGGGAGCAACAGGGCCCAGGTACTTGCTTATCTTTTGCAGACACTACTGAATAATATGTAAAGTCATAAGAAGATACAGCTAAAATTTGTTAATGAATTGCTAAAAGTTGGTTGTGTGTTAGTGTGAGATTGTGAAACCCCTGTGGGCTGCAGACATAGGTGGTTTTGAATCCTCTTGCAGACTTTCCCCCTAGGAACTCCACCAGGTGCTGGCAGGGAAGAATGAGAAGAACCCGCAGAAAGATATCCTATAGCTCTGGTTTGGGGAGGGAAACAGAACAGCATCCATTGCTGAAATTGTGCCCAAAGCATTCTGCCTTCATACACTGCGGAACAAAGGCCTTAACCTTCACAGGGAAAGGCAATAAAACTGTAGTCTGAGCGCAATGGTGGAAATTCACTGCAGCTAGCAGAGAGGAATACCCAACGCCACTAAAACTCTGCCCAGACCAATCTACTCTATCTCCCCTAGGGAAAACAAGCCTTGCTCTGCAGAAGGAATGGCAATAGGAACTGAGGGCACAGGTGGAAACTCACCACAGGTGAAGGAGAAAATTTGAAAAAATGCTCTAACCCAGGAGGGATAGGAATATGTGCTAGGCCCACAGTTATATTTAGAGGAGGGGCAGGAACATTTGGGAAAGTCACACCTCTATGACTCAGGATAAGCCTGCCTAAGACTGAGCCTTAATCAAAATAATATAGTATGTCCCTAGTCCCCTATTCTCCACTACAAGGCTAAAATAAATCAAGTAAAATAATAGCAGACTTTATTTTTAAAGAATGCAAGAGGTAAGTTGCCTCCAGAGAGCAGCACAAAGGGAAGAATCAAGGAAAGAAAAAAACATAGTCTGAAGAGACAAAAAAATCATCAGGACAAGATTCAGTTATGACACGTGTTGGAATTTCCAACAGGCAATTTAAAATAGCTGTGATTAATATGTTAAATACTTTTCTATATTGGAAAAGTTAGACAACATGCAAGATCAGATAAGATAGCAGCAGGGGATAAAATGTATAAGAAAGAATCATATGTAAATACAAGAGAAAACACACATTAACAGATCTGAAGAATGCCTTCAGTGTGCTTATTAGTGAACTAGACACAGCTGAGGAATAAGTGAAATTGAAGCTAGAACAATAGAAATTACATAAACTGCAATGCAGAGAAAAAATAAAGGGTAAAAAAAGAAAACAGAACAAAACATCCAAGAGCTTTGGGACACTATCAAGTTAGAATACTAGAAGGAGAAGAGAGAGAGAATGGAGAAAAAAATATTTGAAGAAATAATTGCTGAAAATTTTCAAAATTAGCAATTGATATAAACCGCAGATCCAAGTATCTTAGAGAACACAAAGCAGGGTAAATAAAAGTTTTAAAAGAGCCACACCACACCCAGACATATCAAATTCAAACTGCAGAAAATCAGGCAAAATAAAATATTGAAGGCAGTCAGGGAAAAAGGGTGGAGGGAACACCTTACTTACAGAGGAACAAGAAGAATTACATGAGACTTCGTATCAGAGTCAATAAGCCAAAAATAGTGGAATGAAACCTTTAAAATATTGAAAGTAAAAACCCTGCCAATCCAATTCTAAATTCAGCAAAAATGTCCTTCAAAAATAAAGACAAAATAGAGACTTTTTTTCAAACAAAAATGGGAAATTCATCATCAGCAGACGTGTCTTATAAGAAATATTAAAGGACATTATTTAGGCAGAAGGGATATGATATAGGTCAGAAATTGGATCTACATAATTAAAGTAAGAGCATTGGAAAAGGAATACTTGAAGGCAAAATATATCTTTTTATTTTCCATATTTTTAATTGTTCTAAAAATAACTGACTGATGTGGAGAAAAGGGAACCCTCGTGTGCTGTTGGTGGGATTGTAAACTGGTTCAGCCACTATGGAAACAGTGAGGGTTTCCTCAAAAACTTAAAACTAGAACTACCATATGATCCAGCAATTCCACTTTTTGATATTTATCTGAAGAAAACAAAAAACACTAATCACAAAAGATATATGTACCCCCCTGTTCATTGCAGCATTATTTAAAATAGCCAAGATATGGAAGCAGTCTAAGTGTCCATCAATAGATGAATGGATAAAGAAGGTCTGTCATATATATATATATATATACATATATATATAATTTATATTATATGTATACACACACAATGGAATATTATTCAGCCATAAAAAATGAAATCTTGACCTTTGCAACCACATGGATGGATCTACAAGGTATTATGTGAAGTGAAATAAGTCAGACAGGGAAAGACAAATACCATATGATCTCACTTATATGCAAAATCCAAAAAATAAAAAAAGCAAACAAAACAAAATGAAAACAGACCCATAGATGCAGAGAACAAATGGATGGTTGTCAGAGGGGAGGTGGGGGGTGAATAGGTAAAGAGGATTGAGAGGTACAAACCTCCAGTTATAAAATAAATAAGCCACAGGGATGTAATATGCAGCATAAGGAATATGGTTGATAATATTGTAATAATAATAATTTTGTATGGGGACAGATGGTTACTAGACTTATCATGGTGATCATTTCATAATATATGCAAATGTTAAGTCATTACGTAGTAAACCTGAAACATAATATTGTATGTCAACTATATTTCCAATTAAAACAACCTGACTGTTTAAAGCAATAATAGTAACAGTGTATTGGGTATTTATAGCAAATGTAAAAATTAAATGATTACAATAGTGACACAAGGGAAGGGAGTAAGATTGGGAATATTCTATTGTAAGGTACTTGGACTACATGCAAAACAATATAGTGTTATTTGAAGATGAACCCAACTATTTTAAACTGTACATTGTAAACCCTAAGGAACCACTAAATTTTTTTTAAAAAAGATATATAAATGATAAGTAAATAGAGGAGATAAAATGGGATCATAAAAATACTCAAATAAAATAAGAAAAGTCGAAAGAGAGAGAGAGAGAACAAACAAAGAACAAATGCAATGAATAGAAAAACAGCAAGATGGTAGATTTTAATCCAACTGTATTAATAATCACTTTGAATGTGAATTTTCTAAACACACCAGTTAAAAGACAGAGATTGTCAGAGTGGACAAAAAAGCAAGAATCAACTAGAAGCCATCTACAAAACACATGCAGCTGGGTCCAGTTCTGGGACCTTCTTTTATCTCTCACTAACTAACTCGAATATAAAACCTTGATAGAATTCATGGACACCTATTTGAAAACTGAAAAGTAAATATAGGCAGATGGATTGGGAAAAAATTAGAGTTTGAAATACCACCTAAATAGTTATGAGTTCAACATTATTTTTTTCCCTCCAGCATCCTAAGCCTGAATTGGACATGATATGAAACCCAGAGGTGAGCACTGTTCAACAGACAGAGTGCAATACAGGAGAAGCCTTGATGTTATGGCCTAAGGAGTGGAAAAGAGAACTCCTAAATGTGAGAATGTGAGAATGTGAGAAATTCCTCAGGTTTTTATTTACTCTACTTCTGTTTTGGTCCCACAGTGGGAGTAGTGACAGCAAAAGTAGTCCAGAAGCAAGAGTGGTCCATAAAGGGAACTTCCAGGAATCAAAAATCTCAGGGATAAGGTCCTTTCTCTAGGTGGAGCCATGTCATCAAGGGGACAAAACTAAACTTCATACTAATTTTTCCTCTCTCTCTCCTGCAACTTGTTTCTGGAAGTGATACTAACAAGAAAGTGGGTGGTTTCTGAACAGAGGACAGAAAATGGGAGCCTAGAGAAATGGAAAGTACTGAAAAACTATGGGAGAGGGAGCAGTTTAGAAAAGAAATTGCAAAAAGTGGTTTTGAACCGCTGGGTTCACGTTTGATCTGTGAGTGCTTTGATGTGACCCTAATTAGCCTACCAAAGATTTGGAAAGTGAATCATCCCAAGTCCCACACTGACCACTAGGTGGTGCACACACCGTACTGGTCTAAATAGTACTATGAAAGTTTCAAAAACTTAACTGATGTTGGAACCCCAATACACAGAAGGGTAAAACAAAAATATCAACCTCCATAGGATAAAAACAATACTCTTGTTCTCAAATGATATTAACAATGTCCACAATACAAACTAAAATCAATCAAGATACAAATAACTATGAAATCTCAACTCACATGAAAAAAGACCATCAAAAGACATGAATGATGAGATGACACAGACGATGGAATTGTCTAAAATTATCTATTATAAAAATTCTTGAATGAGAGAGCAGATCAAGATGGCAGAGCAGTAGAATATGAATCTCACCTCCTCCCACAAATACATCAAAAATACACCTTCATGTGGAATGATTCTCACAGAATATCTACCGAACGCTGGCAGACTCAGACCTCAGACTCCTGAAAGGGCAAGAAAATCTCCATGAAACAGGGTAAGACAAAAGAAAAAAGAAAAAAAGAAAGAGGGAAAGAAATTGGGGCAGGACCTGCACACCTGGGAGGGAGCTGTGAAAGAGGAAAAGGTCCCACACCCTGGAAAGTCCCCTCACCTGCAGGGAGATCAGCCAGGACAGGGGGAGAGCTTCAGAGCCTTCGAGGAGAGTGCAGCAGCTAGTTTGCAGCAGCCAGAACAGAGAGAAATCTGCACAGATGGTATCGGAGCTACCTTGTCACATTATTCCAGGGTGCAGAGACAACAGAGGGAACACTGCCCATTGGGAACCCAAACAGGTATGAGCCAGGCAGAATTGGATGTTTCAACTGCAGGTATTCATTGACCTGCATTCACTAGTGCCTTCAACTACCCTCTAGGATATTTTCCATGATACCTTTCCTTTTCATGAAATGGGCCAGAAAAGGTATGCTGTGGAGAACCAAAAGAAGTGGTGAAGAGCAAGGGGTGTCACTGAACCTGGTAATGAGAACTCAGTGAACCGCTGGTCTGTTCCTGTCCCTCCAGAAAGCTGTACCTTAGAATTGCATGAAACCACCTGTTCATACTTCAGGGTTCCTCCATAAAAGAAGATTGGTTATGGGGGTTGGAGACAAGATGGTGGAGTAGAAGGACTTGAGCTCACCACCTCCCACAGAAACACCAAAATCACCACTAACTGCTGAACAACCATTAAAAAAAAAAGATAGGAACCTACCAAAAAAGATATTCTACATCCAAAGACAAAGAAGAAGCCACAAAAAGATGATAGGAGAGGCACATTCGCAATTCAGTCAAATCCCATATCCACCAGGTGGGTGACCCACAAACTGGAAAATAATTATATTGCAGAGGTTCTCCCACAGGAGTGAGAGTTCTGAGCCCTGCATAAAGCTTACAAGTCTGGGGGTCTGGCATTAGGAGGAGGAGCCCCCAGAACATTTGGCTGTGAAGGCCAGTGGGGCTTGATCACAAGAACTCCACAGGACTGGTGGAAACAGAAACTCTACTCTTAGAGGGTGCACACAAGTTCTCATGTGCCCCAGGACCCAGGGAAAAGCAGTGACTTCAGAGGGGAGCCTGGTGCAGACCTACATGCTGGTCTTTGAAGGTCTCCTGGGGAGTCAGGGGGTGGCTGAGGCTCACTGTGGGAACAAGGACAGTGGAGGCAGAGACTCTGGGGAGTATTCATTGGCATGAGCTCTCCTGGAAGCTGCCATTTTCGCAGCAAGACCTGGCTCTACCCAACATCCTGTAGGCTACAGAGCTGGGAGGCCTCAGGCCAAACAACCAACAGGGCAGTAACACAGCTCCACCCATCAGCAGACAGGCCGCCTAAAGTCTTCCTGAGCCCACAGCCACCTCTAAACACACCACGTGCCACAGCCCTGCCCACCTGAGGGACAAGATCCAGCTCCAACCAACAGTGATCAGGCACTAGTCCCTCCCACCAGGAAGCCTGCACAAGCCTCTAGACAAGCCTCACCCAGCAGGAGGCAGACACCAGAAGCAAAAGAAATGACAAGCCTGCAGAACAGAGATCACAAACACAGAAAGTTAGACAAAATGAGACAGCAGAGGAATATGTTCCTGATGAAAGAACAAGATAAAACCCCAGAAGAACAACTAAGTGAAGTGGAGATAGGCAAAATACCCAAACAAGAATTCAGAATAATAATAGTAAAGATAATCCAAGATGTTGGAAAAAGAATGGAGGCACAGACTGAGAAGTAGAAGAAATGTTTAAAAGAGAGCTAGAAGATATAAAGAACAAACAGAGTTGAACAATACAATAACTGAAATAAAAAATACACTAGAAGGAATCAATAGCAGAATAAATGAGGCAGAAGAACAGATAAGTGAGCTGGAAGACAGAATGGTGGAAATCATTGCTGTGGAACAGAATAAAGAAAAAAGCATGAAAAGAAATGAGGACAGTCACAGAAACCTCTGGGATAACATTAAATGCACAACATTCACATTATAAGAGTCCCAGAAGGAGAAGAGAGAGAAAGGCCTGGGAAAATATTGGAAGAGATAATAGCTGAAAACTTCCCTAACATGGGAAAGGAAACAGTCACCGAAGTCCAGGAAGCACAGAGTCCCATACAGGATAAACCCAAGGAAGAACACACCAAGACACATATTAATCAAACTGACAAAAATTAAAGACAATGAAAAAACATTAAAAGCAACAAATAATATGCAAGGGAATCTCCATAAACTTATCAGCTGATTTTTCAGCAGAAATCATGCAGGCCAGAAAGGAGTGGCAGGATATATTTAAAGTGATAAAAGGGAAAAACCTACAACCAAGTATATTCTACCCAGCAAGGCTCTCATTCAGATCCATCAGAGAAATCAAAAGTGTAAAGCAAAAGCTAAGAGAATTCAACACAACCAAACCAAGCTTTAACACAAATGCACAAATGCTAAATGAAATTCTCTAGGTGGAAAAGAAAAGGCCACAACTAGAAACAAGAAAATTACAAATGGAAAAGCTCAACAGTAAAGGCAAACATACAGTAAAGGTAGGAAATCATCTGCACACAAATGATATCAAAACCAGAAATTGTGAGGAGACTACAAATGCAGGATATTGGAAATGCATTTGAAATTAATAAGAGACCAGCAACTTAAAACAATCTTGTATATAGTATATATAGAGACTGTTATATCAAAACCTCATGATAACCACAAAACAAAAGTCTACAATAGATACATACACAAAAAAGAAAAAGGAATACAAACACAACACTAAGGATAATTATCAAACTAGAGAGAAGAGAACAAAAGAGGAAGGGAAGAAAAACACTAATAAAACAAATCCAAAACAATTAACAAAGTGGCAATAAGAATGTACATATTGATAATTACCTTGAATTTAAACAGATTAAATGCTCCAACCAAAAGACATAGACTGGCTGAATGGATACCAAAAAAACAGACCCCTATATATGCTGTCTACAAGAGACCCACTTCAGATCTGGGGGGACACACAGACTGAAAGTGAGAGGATGGAAAAAGATATTCCATGCAAATGGAAATCAAAAGAAAGCTGGAGTAGCAATACTCATACCAGACAAAATAGACTTTAAAATAAAGACTGTTACAAGAGACAAAGAAGGAAACTACATAATGATCAAGGGATCAATCCAAGAAGACGATATAACAATTGTAAATATATATGCACCCAAAATAGGAGTACCTCAATTTATAAGGCAAATACTAACAGCCATAAAAGGAGAATTGAAAGTAACACAGTAATAGTGGGGGAATTTAACACCTCACTTTCATCAATGGACAGATCATCCAGACAGAAAATCAATAAGGAAACAGAGGTCTTAAATGACACATTAGACCAGATGGGCTTAATTGATATTTATAGAGCATTCCATCCACAAGCTGCAGAATACACATTATTTTCAAGTGCACATGGAACATTCTCCAGGATTGATCACATGCTGGACCACAAAGCAAACCTTGGTAAATTTAAGAAAATTGAAATCATATCAAGCAACTTTTCCGACACAACTCTATGAGATTAGAAATTAACTACAATTTTTTAAAAAGCTGTAAAAAACACAAACACATGGAGGTTAAACAATATGTTACTAAACAACCGATGGATCTCTGAAGAAATTGAAGAGGAAATCAATAAATACCTAGAGACAAATCAAAATGAAATCAAGAAGATCCGAAACCTATGGGACACAGCAAAAGCAGTTCTAAAAGGGAAGTTTACGGCAATACAATCTTCCCTCAGGAAACATGAAAAATCTCAAATAAACAATGTAATCTTATACTTAAAGCAACTAGATAAAGAAGAACAAACAAAACCCATAGTCAGTAGGAGAAAAGAAATCATAAAGATCAGAGTAGAAATAAATGACATAGGGACAAAAAAAAAACAATAGAAAAAGTCAATGAAACTAAAAGCTGCTTCTTTGAAAAGATAAACAAAGTGATAAACATTTAGCCAGACTCAAGAAAAGCAGAGAGAGGGCTCAAATCAACAAAATTAGAAATGAAAAAGGAGAAGGTACAACTGACACCACAGAAATACAAAGGATCATAAGAGACTACTACTAGCAACTATATGCCAGTAAAATGGACAACCCGGAAGAAATGGACAAATTCTTAGAAAGGTACAATCTCCCAAGACTGAACCAGGAAGAAATAGAAAATATGAACAGAGCAGTCACAAGTAATGAAATTGAAGCTGTGATTTAAAAACTCCCAACAAACAAAAGCCCAGGACCAGATGGCTTCACAGGCGAATTCTATCAAACATTTAGAGAAGAATTAATACCTATCCTTCTGAAACTATTCCAAAAAATTGCAGAAGAAAGAACACTCCCAAACTCATTCTATGAGGCCACCATCACTCTGATAATAAAACCAGACAAAAATACCACAGGAAAGAAAATTACAGGCCAATGTCACTGATGAACACTGACACAAAAATTCTCAACAAAATACTAGCAAACCAAATCCAACAACACATTAAAAGGATCATACACCATGATCGAGTGAGATTTATCCAAGGGATGTAAGGATTTTTCAATATCTGCAAATCAATCAGTGCGATACATGACATCAGCAAATTGAAGAATAAAAACCATATGATCACCACAATAGATGCAAAAAAAGCTTTTGACAAAATTCAACAACAATTTATGATAAAAATTCTCCAGAAATTGGGCATAGAGGGAACCTACCTCAACATAATATAGGCCATATATGACAAACTTTCAGCTAACATCATACTCAACAGTGAAAAGCTGAAAGCATTTCCTTTAAGATCAGGAACAAGACAAGGATGTCCACTCTCACCACTTTTATTCAACATAGTTTTGGAAGTCCTAGCCATGGCTATCAGAGAAGAAAAAGAAATAAAAGGAATCCAAATCGGACAAGAAGTAAAACTGTCACTGTTTGCAGACTTGATACTATACATAGAAAATCCTAAAGATGCTACCTGAAAACTACTAGAGCTCATTAATGAATTCAGTAAAGTTGCAGGATATGAAATAAATATACAAAAATCTGTTGCGTTTCTGTACACTAACAGCAAAAGATCAGAAAGAGAAATTGAGGAAACAATCCCATTTACCATTGCATCAAAAATAATAAAATACCTAGGAATAAACCTACCTAAAGAGGAAAAATACCTGTACTCTGAAAATATGGAGAGTAAAAGGAGCTAGATTGACTAAAATAATTGCAAGATAAGAACAATTTTGGAGGAAACTTCCTACTTGATTTTAAGATTTATTATAAAGGTACAGTGTAGTATGGGCAAAGGATAGACATATAGATCAAAAGAATGGAATAGAGAAACCAGAAATAGATCCACTCAAACACAGTTAAGTTTTTTTGCCATGCAGAAGCTTTTTAGTTTGATGTAGTCCCACTTGTCTATTTTTGCTTTTGTTGCTAGTGCTTTTTGTGTCATATCCAAGAAATCACTGCCTAGACTAATGTCATGAAGCTTTCTCCTTAAGTTTTCTTCTAAGAGTTGTACAGTTTCAGGTCTTATATTTAAATATTTAATGAATTTTGACTTGATTTTTGTGTATGTTGTAAGATAAGGGTCCAATTTCATTCTTTTCCATGTGGATATCCAGTTTCCCCACTACCATTTGTTTAAGAGACTATCCTTGAAATCAGGATCATCAAGAAATTATCTGCACTACCATGTTCATTGAAGCATTATTCACAATAGCCAAGATATAGAAATAACCTAAATATCCATCAACTGGTGAATGCATTAAGAAAATATGGTATATACATATAATTGAATATTATTCATCCTTAAAAAATAAGGAAATCCTGTCATATGTGACAACATGGATGAACCTGGAGTACATTAGGTTAAGTGAAATAAGCCAGTTCCAGAAGTTCAAATACTGCATGATTACACTTATATGAGATATCTAAAATAGTCAAACTCAAAAGCAGAGAGTAGAATAGTTGTTGCCAGGAAATCAGGAGTTGCTATTCAATGGGTATAGAGTTTGAGTCATACAAGGTGAATAGTTCTAGAGATCTACTGTAATAGTGCCTATAATTAATAATACTTTATTATGCACTTAAAACATTGTTAAGAGGTTAGATCTCATGTTGTGTTCTTGCCACAATATAAAAAAGCAACTACCAATTGTCTAATTTTTATGTAATATCAAAGAAAAATACAATTATCTAAAAATAAAGGCTATTAGCATATTGCTGTTTTCCCAAGCTATGGTATAGGAGGACAAATTTTCTTCATATATTTCAACCAAGATAACACATTGCAACAGATTGAATGCAGAAGGTATGAAAATACATCTATCTTCTATTAAGCCAGACATAAAAGAGATTTGCAAATTCATAAAACAATTTTTCTTTACCTTCTTTGAGGGGAAATGAAGTTATTTTTATGAAAAATGTGCTATTTATGTTATCATGTAGTAGGTTTATTATTTTCATGTTTAAGTGGGTTAATAAATATATATTATAAAGAAAAAAGAATATACCATGAAATCATTAAATTTAAAAAAGCAAGAGTAGCTGTTACTATTCAGCTAATTAGACTTCAGTGCACAGAAAATTACTACATACAAAAGGGAATTACATAATGATAAAAGATCAATCCCTTAGGAATAGATAATAATCCAAAGTGTATGCATACCAGACAACAGAGCCTCAAAATAAATGAAGCAAAAACTAAAAGGAGAAATAGACAAATGCACAAGTATATCTGAGGACTCCAACATACACTCTCAGGAATTAATAGGATCATTAGACAGAAAATCAGCAACAGTATAGAAGAATTAAACAGCACAATAAATCAGCAGTATCTAATTGACATTTATAAAGCACTACACCCAGAAACAACAGAATAAATATTTTGTTCTAGTGCCCATGGTACATTTCCATGTCCTGGGCCATTAAACAATACAGTAAATCAAAAGTGATTGACATTAAACATAGTGTATTCTCTGATCATAATTGAATCAAAGTAAAAATCAACAGAAGAAGGAAGACAGCAAAGTCTCTAAACACTTGGAAATTAAAGAACATACTTCTAAATAATCCATGACTGAAAAAAGAAGTCTCAAAAGAAATTTTGAAAATACACATAGCACTGATTTAAAGTTAAAAAACAACTTCTCAAAATATGAGGGGTGCAGCTAAAGCAGTACTGATAGGGGCATTTATAGCACTACAATCCTTACATTGGAAAAAGGAAAAGTCTCAAATCAGTAATCTAAGTTACCACTTTAAAAAAACTAGAAAAATAAGACCAAAATAAACAAAAGCAAGCAGAAGGAAAGAAATATTAGATAAGAGCAGAAATCAATGAAAACAGAAAAACAATAGAGAAAATGAATAAAATAAAAAGCTGATTCCTAAAAAAGATAAAGGAAATGGATCAACCTTTAGCAAGACTGACAAATATAAAAAGAGAGAAGACACAAATGGCCATTATCAGAAATAAAATAGGTTATATCACTACATATCCTGCAGTCATTTAAAAGCCAGTAAGGGAATACTACAAACAATTTTACTCTTATAAATTTGACTACTTAGAATATATAGACCAATTCCTTGAAAACCACAACCTCCCACAACTCAACCAAGATGAAATAGGCAATCTGAATAGTCCTATAATCATTAAAGTAATTGAATTAAAATTAAAATCTCCAGAAATAGAAATCTCTAGGCTCAGATGTATTCATGTGAGAAATCTACCACCCATTTAAAGAAGAATTAACACAAATTTTACACAATAACTTCAAGAAAACAAAAAGAGAAGGGAGGATTCCCAGCTAATTTTATGAGGTCAGAATTACCCTGATACCAAAACAATACGAATAGAGTATCCAAAAAACCCCTATAGGTCAATGTCTCTCATGAACTTAAATATAAAAATCATCAAGAAAATGTTGGCAAATAGAATCCAACATTGCATAAAAAGAATTATATGCAATGAGTAAGTGGGATTCAGTGCAAGTATGTAAGGCTAGATGAACATTCAAAAAAATCAATTAATGCAACCCACAATATTGATAAGCTAAAGAAGAAAAATATGTCAATGCATGTAGAAAAAACACTTCATATATTAAACACTAATTAGTGATAAAAATTATTGGCAAGTTAGGAATAGAAATGAATTACTTAAACTTGATAAGCAATCTTTACAACAAAAACCTATTGTCATTATTACCCTTAAAAGTGAAAGACTTGGACTTCCCGGGTGGCACAGTGGTTAAGAATCCACGTGCCAATTCAGGGGACATGGGTTCGATCCCTGGTCTGGGAAGATCCCACATGCCACGGAGTAACTAAGCCCGTGTGTCACAACTACTGAGCCTGCACTCTAGAGCCCACAAGCCACAACTACTGAAGCCCGTGTGCAGAGCCTGTGCTCCACAAGAAGAAAAGCCACTGAAATGAGAAGCCCATGCACCACAACGAAGAGTATACCCTGCTCTCTGCAACTAGAGAAAGCCTGCATGCAGCAATGAAGACCCAATGCAGCCAAAAATAAATAAAATAAAATAAATAAATTTTAAAAAAGTAAAAGACAATACTTTCCCCCTAAGATCAGAACCAATGTAAAGATGTTCACTCTCTCTACTCTTTTGACATAGTACTGGAAGTGTTAACCACTGCAATAAGGCAGTAAAAGGAAATAAAAGGCATACGGTTTAGAAAAGAATAAATAAAATATTTCCTATTTGTAGATGTCATGATTATCTATATAGAAATTCCCCAAAAGTATAAAAATTCTTAGAACTAACAAGTGAGTTCGGCAAGGATGAAGGAACAAGATCAACACAAAAAATCAATTGTGAGACTTTTACTTCCATCATTAGGAGTTCTGAGAACCCACTCCTCAGTGAAAAAAGCAAAACTGTCAAATATTATTTAAAAGAATAACCTTTTAAAGTCTCTGAAAATTATCCTAATGGGATACAGCACATGAAGCATTTATTCAAAAAAATCAACCAAAATTCAGTAAGAACAGTGAGAATCTGTGGCATTTTTGCCATGATCCTCACTCCTGCTCCCCAAGTTTAGTTTAATGGAACCTCCACTCCAGGTGTGTGTGTGACCAAAAAGATGGGGCTCCCTTCCCCCTCAGAGAGTTCACCCAATCAAATGATATGGTACCTCAGTGGGAGGGGCAGATATTCAGCACCTCACATCCCTTCCAGCTCCAAGTTGCAGTAGCAAATGTAGCTCAGAGGTTGGAGATGCCCTTCCCTCATCCAGTCCCTACCCAGAGGATGAAGGTTATACCCCAGGTGCACTAGGCTGAGAATACTGAGTTCCTGATCACCCTTACTCCAACTTGCTCAGAGGCCAGAAGTACTACACCAAGATAGGCAAACAGAGAAGACCAGAGGCCACTGCCCCACCCAGCACCCACAGCAGTGGATCAGAAGGTTTGCCCATGGAGAGAAGCAATCCATAAGACAAGAGCCTAAGGGTGCTCTTGAAAACAATAGGTCCACTTAATTAAGAGCAACAAGCTAAACCATAGACCAGCTAGTTCACCAGAGAGAACCAGAGAAAGAGCCAATTAAGAAGAGCCCTCCTCGGGTCAGAGCTAACCTCAAAGACAACTTTTGCCAGAATTTAATTAGATAACACTGATGAGCAATGTACGCCTTGGGGCAATATAAAAAATAATAGCAATCAGCTAATAATTAGTGGATCCCAGAGTGTAATACCAGATGAGACTGACAGCTTAGTAATCGGGGAAAGAGATAGTCAAAGTGAGCCCAAAGTCTATGCCCTCCAAGAAGTAACACCAAAGGCTTCACACTGCAGAGAAATAGAATTCACTAAAATAGCCTAACCAAGTCACAAAGCAAAGAGTTATATTAGAGTAAGGAAATGACATAAGAAGTTAATTCAAACCCATAGAAAAAATGAACAGAATCAGACAGTAAATATTAAAAAAAACTTTATAAATATATATGTGCTCTCCTTAATTTTCTCAGCTTCTTTAAAACATAAAATTATATAAAATAACAATTATAAAAATATATTGTTGGGGGCTTCCCTGGTGGCGCAGTGGGTGAGAATCTGCCTGTCAAGGCAGGGGACATGGGTTCGAGCCCTGGTCTGGGAAGATCCCACATGCCATGGAGCAGCTGGGCCCGTGAGCCACAACTACTGAGCCTGCGCGTCTGGAGCCTGTGCTCCACAACAAGAGAGGCCGCGATAGTGAGAGGCCCGCGCACCGCGATGAAGAGTGGCCCCCGCTTGCCACAACTGGAGAAAGCCCTCGCACAGAAACGAAGACCCAACACAGCCAAAAATAAAAATAAATAAAATAAAGAATTACAAAAATATATTGTTGGGTTTTTAGCATGTAAAGATATGATATGTATGAAATAATAGCACAAAAAAGAAAATGGAATAGAGATACATAGTGGTAACATTTCTATATCTTATTGGAATTAACTTAGTATAAATCTAAAGTAGATTCTAATAGTTAAGATGTATATGGAAAGCCCTAGAGCAACCACTAAGGAAATATCTCAAAAATATACAGTGAAAAAATTATTAAAGGAATTAAATATTAAACTAGATAACATTAACTTAATGCAAAAGAAAGGAGGAATAGAAGGAAAAAGACATAATCTATATAGAAAAGTTAAAAGTGGCACATTTAAATCCAACTACATCAATAATAACATTAAATGTTAATGGATCAAGCAATCCAATCAAAAGGTGGAAAATGTCTAACTGGATTAAAAACAAGATCCAAATATATGATGCCTACAGAAAATACACTTTAGATTCAAAGACACAGATAGATGAAAAGTAAAAGAATGTAAAAAATATATCATGCAAAGACCAACCAGAAGAAAGTTGGAGTGGCTATACTAAGAACAGATGCTAAAAAACATTGCTAGAGATATGTAAGGACATTATATAATGACAAAAGGGTCAATCCATAAGGAATATATTATAATTATGTCTAAGAAGAGGGCCCCACAATATGTGGAGCAAAAACTGACAATTGAAGCAAGCAATAGACAATTTGATGACAATATTTGGAGACATTAAGACGGAACTTTCAATAATGAATAGGACAACTACACAGAAGATAAACAGAGAAACAGAAGATTTGAACAACACTGTACACAAACCAGTCCTAACAGACATCTATAAAACACTCCACCTCAAAACAGCAGAATATACATTCTTCCCAAGTGCACATCAAACATTCTCTAGGATACATCATAGTCTAAGTCATAAAATAAGCTACAGTAAACATAAAAGTATTGAAATCATATAAAGTTTGTTCTCCAGTCATAATGGAGTGAAATTAGAAATTAACATTAGAGAGAACTTTGGGAAATTCACAAGTATGTGAACCATAAGGAGGGATATTATAATTTGATCCAGAATAGAAAAGCATTAAAGAAAATCAACAAACCCCAAATTGGTTCTTTGAAAAGATTAACAAACTCAACAAACTTTTAGCTAGATTGACCAAGAAAAAAAGAGAGAAAAAACTCAAATGAATAAATTCAGGAATGGGGAGGAGCTGCAAGATGACGGAAGAGTAAGACGCGGCAATCACCTTCTTCCCACAAATATATCAGAAATACATCTACATGTGGAACAGCTCCTACAGAACACCTACTGAACGCTGGCAGAAAACCTCAGACCTCCTAAAAGGCAAGAAACCCCCCACGTACCTGGGTAGGACAAAAGAAAAAAGAAAAAACAGAGACAAAAGAATAGGGACGGGACCTGCACCAGTAGAAGGGAGCTGTGAAGGAGGAAAGGTTTCACACACTAGGAAGCCATTTCAAGGGGAGAGATTGCGGGTGGCAGAGGGGGGAAGCTTCGGAGCCACGGAGGAGAGCGCAGCAACAGGAGTGCAGAGGGCAAAGCAGAGAGATTCCTGCACAGAGGATCGGTGCCAAACAGCACTTACCAGCCCGAGAGGCTTGTCTACTCACCCGCCGGGGCGGGCGGGGGCTGGGAGCTGAGGCTCCGGCTTCGGTCAGATCCCAGGGAGAGGACTGGGGTTGGCTGCGTAAACACAGCCTGAAGGGGGCTAGTGCACCACGGCTAGACAAAAGGGAGTCTGGGAAAAGGTCTGGAACTGCCGAAGAGGCAAGAGACTTTTTCTTGCCTCTTTGTTTCCTGGTGCACGAGGAGAGGGGATTAAGAGCGCCGCTTAAAGGAGCTCCAGAGACGGACGTGAGCCGCGGCTATCAGCACAGACCACAGAGATGGGCATGAGACGCTAAGGCTGCTGCTGCAGCCACCAAGAAGCCTGTGTGCAAGCACAGGTCACTAACCACACCTCCCCTCCCGGGAGCCTGTGCAGCCTGCCACTGCCAGGGTTGCATGATCCAGGAACAACTTCCCCAGGAGAACACACAGTGTGCCTCAGGCTGTTGCAACGTCACTCTGGCCTCTGCCACCACAGGCTCGTCCTGCACTCCGTACCCCTCCAGCCCCCTGGCCTGAGTGAGCCAGAGCCCCCTAATCACCTACTCCTTTAACCGCATCCTGTCTGAGCGAAGAACAGAAGCCCTCAGGTGACCTACACGCAGAGGCAGGGCCAAATCCAAAGCTGAATCCCAGGAGCTGTACGAACAAAGAAGACAAAGGGAAATCTCTCCCAGCAGCCTCAGGAGAAGTGGATTAAATCTCCACAGTCAACTTGATTTACCCTGCATCTGTGGAATACGTGAATAGACAACGAATCATCCCAAATTGAGGAAGTGGACTTTGGGAGCAACGATAAATATATATATTTTCCCTTTTTCTCTTTTTGTGAGTGTGTATGTGTATGCTTCTGTGTGTGATTTTGTCTGTATAGCTTTGCTTTTACCATTTGTCCTAGGGTTCTGTCTGTCCGTTTTTTTTGATTGTTTTTGTGTTTTTTTTGTTTCGTTTGTTTTTTTTTAGTATAGTTTTCAGCAGTTAATATCATTGGTGGATTTGTTTTCTGGTTTGCTTGTTCTCTTCTTTATTTCTTTCTCTTCTAATTACTTAAAAATTTTTTTAATAATTATTTTTTATCTTTTATTTTATCTTATTTTCTTTTCTTTTCTTTTCTTTCTTTCTTTCTTTCTTTCTTTCTTTCTTTCTTTCTTTCTTTCTTTCTCCCTTTTATTTTGAGCCATGTGGATGACAAGCTCTTGGTGCTCCAGCCAAGGGTCAGGGCTGTGCGTCTCAGGGGGGAAAGCCAAGTTCAGGTCATTGATCCACCAGAGACATCCCAGCTCCATGTAATATCAAATGGTGAAAATCTCCCAGAGATCTCCATCTCAATGCCAAGACCCAGCTCCACTCAACGACAAGCAAGCTACAATGCTGGACACCCCATGCCAAAAAACTAGCAAGACAGGAACACAACCCCACCCATTAGCAGAGAGGCTTCCTGAAATCATAAGGTTACAAACGCCCCAAAACACACCACCAGACGTGGACATGCCCAGCAGAAAGACAAGATCCAGCCTCATCCACCAGAACACAGGCACTAGTCCCCTCCACCAGGAAGCCTACACAACCCACTGAACCAAACTTAGCCACTGGGGGCAGACACCAAAAACAACAGGAACTACCAACCTGCAGCCTGTGAAAAGGAGACCCCAAAAACAGTAAGTTAAGCAAAATGAAAATACACAGCAGATGAAGGAGCAAGGTAAATACCCACCAGACCTAACAAATGAAGAAGAAATAGGCAGTCTACCTGAAAAAGAATTCAGAATAATGATAGTAAAGATGATCCAAAATCTTGGAAATAGAATAGATAAAATAAAAGAAACGTTTAAAAAGGACCTAGAAGAACTAAAGAGCAAACAAACAATGATGAACAACACAATAAATGAAATTTAAAATTCTCTAGAAGGGATCAATAGCAGAATAACTGAGGCAGAAGAACGGGTAAGTGACCTGGAAGATAAAATAGTGGAAATAACTACTGCAGAGCAGAATAAAAAAAAAAGAATGAAAAGAATTGAGGACAGTCTCAGAGACTTCTGGGACAATATTAAATGCACCAACATGCGAATAATAGGGGTCCCAGATGAAGAAGTGAAAAAGAAAAGGACTGAGAAAATATTTGAAGAGATTATAGTTGTAAACTTGCCTAATATGGGAAAGGAAAGAGTTAATCAAGTCCAGGAAGCACAGAGAGTCCCATACAGGATAAATCCTAGGAGAAACATGCCAAGACACATATTAATCAAACTATCAAAAATTAAATACAAAGAAAAAATATTAAAAGCAACAAGGGAAAAACAACAAATAGCATACAAGGGAATCCCCTAAAGGTTAACAGCTGATCGTTCAGCAGAAATTCTGCATGCCAGAAAGGACTGGCAGGACATATTTAAAGTGATGAAAGGGAAGAACCTACAACCAAGATTACTCTATCCAGCAAGGATCTCATTCAGATTTGATGGAGAAATTAAAACATTTACAGACAAGCAAAAGCTAAGAGAATTCAACACCACCAAAACAGCTTTACAAAAAATGCTAAAGGAACTTCTATAGGCAGGAAGCAGAAGAGAAGGAAAAGACCTACAATAACAAACCCAAAACAATTAAGAAAATGGTAATAGGAACATACATATCGATAATTACCTTAAATGTAAATGGATTAAGTGCTCCAATCAAAAGACATACACTGGCTGAATGGATACAAAAACAAGACCTGTACATATGCTGTCTACAAGAGACCCACTTCAGACCTAGGGACACATACAGACTGAAAGAGAGGGGATGGAAAAAGATATTCCATGCAAATGGAAATCAAAAGAAAGCTGGAGTAGCAATTCTCATATCAGAAAAAATAGACTTTAAAACAAAGACTATTACAACATACAAAGAAGGACACTACATAATGATCAAGGGATCAATCCAAGAGAACATATAACAATTTTAAATATTTATCACCCAAAATAAGAGTACCTCAATACATAAGGCAAATACTAACAGCCATAAAAGGGGAAATTGACAGTAACACAATCATAGTAGGGGACTTTAACACCCCGCTTTCACCAATGGACATATCATCCAAAATGAAAATAAATAAGGAAACACAAGCTTTAAATGACACATTAAACAAGATGGACTTAATTGATATTTATAGGACATTCCATCCAAAAACAACAGAATACACTTTCTTCTCAAGTGCACATGGAACATTCTCCAGGATAGATCATATCTTGGGTAACACATCAAGCCGTGGTAAATTTAAGAAAATTGAAAGTATCTTTTCTGACCACAATGCTATGAGACTAGATATCAATTACAGGAAAAAATCTGTAAAAAATACAAACACATGGAGGCTAAACAATACACTGCTTAATAACCAAGAGATCATTGAAGAAATCAAAGAGAAAATCAAAAAATACCTAGAAACAAATGACAATGAAAACACGACAACCCAAAAACTATGGGATGCAGCAAAAGCAGTTCTAAGAGGGAATTTTATAGCAATACAATCCTACCTTAAGAAACAAGAAACATCTCAAATAAACAACCTAACCTTACACTTAAAGCAATTAGAGAAAGAAGAACAAAAAGACCCCAAAGTTAGCAGAAGGAAACAAATCATAAAGATCAGATAAAAAATAAATGAAAAAGAAATGAAGGAAACGATAGCAAAGATCAATAAACCAAAAGCTTGTTCTTTGAGAAGATAAACAAAGTTGATAAACCATTAGCCCGACTCATCAAGAAGAAAAGGGAGGAGACTCAAATCAATAGAATTAGAAATGAAAAAGTGGAAGTAACAGCTGACACTGCAGAAATACAAAGGATCATGAGAGATTACTACAAGCAACTATATGCCAATAAAATCGACAACCTGGAAGAAATGGATAAATTCTTAGAAATGCACAACCTTCCGAGACTGAACCAGGAAGAATTAGAAAATATGAACAGACCAATCACCAGCACTGAAATTGAAACTGTGATTAAAAATCTTCCGACAAACAAAAGCCCAGGACCAGATGGCTTCACAGTCGAATTCTATCAAACGTTTGGAGAAGAGCTAACACCTATCCTTCTCAAACTCTTCCAAAGTATAACAGAGGAAGGAACACTCCCAAACTGATTCTACAAGGCCACCATCACCCTGATACCAAAACCAGACAAAGATGTCACAAAGAAAGAAAACTACAGGACAATATCACTGATGAACATAGATGCAAAAATCCTCAACGAAGTACTAGCAAACGGAATCCAACAGCACATTAAAAGGATCAGACACCATGATCAAGTGGGGTTTGTCCCAGGAATGCAAGGATTCTTCAATAGCCACAAATCAATCAATGTGATACATCATATTAACAAATTGAAGAATTAAAACCATATGATCATCTCAATAGATGCAGAGAAAGCTTTCAACAAAATTCAACACCCATTTATGATAAAAACCCTCCACAGAGTAGGCATAGGGGGGACTTACCTCAACATAATAAAGACCATATATGACAAACCCATGGCCAACATCGTCCTCAATAGTGAAAAACTGAAACCATTTCCACTAAGATCAGGAACAAAACAAGGTTGTCCACTCTCACCACTATTATTCAACATACTTTTGGAAGTTTAAGCCACAGCAATCAGAGAAGAAAAAGAAATAAAAGGAATCCAAATTGGAAAAGAAGAAGTAAAGCTGTCACTGTTTGCAGATGTCATGGTACTATACATAGAGAATCCTAAAGATATTACGAGAAAACTACTAGAGCTAATCAATGAATCTGGTAAAGTAGCAGGATACAAAATTAATGCACAGAAATCTCTTGCATTCCTATACACCAATGATGAAAAATCTGAAAGTGAAATTAAGAAAACACTCCCATTTACCATTGCAACAAAGAGAATAAAATATCTAGGAATAAACCTACCTAAGGACACAAAAGACCTGTATGCAGAAAACTATAAGACACTGGTGAAAGAAATTAAAGATGATAGAAATAGATGGTGAGATATACCATGTTCTTGGATTGGAAGAATCAACATTGTGAAAATGACTGTACTACCCAAAGCAATCTACAGATTCAATGCAATCCCTATCAAACTACCACTGGCATTTTTCACAGAACTAGAACAAAAAATTTCACAATTTGTATGGAAACACAAAAGACCCCGAATAGCCAAAGCAATCTTCAGAAAGAAAAACGGAGCTGAACAATTTAGGCTCCTGGACTTCAGACAATACTACAAAGCTACAGTAATCAAGAGAGTATGGTACTGGCACAAAAACAGAAATATAGATCAATGGAACAGTTTAGAAAGCCCAAAGATAAACCCACACACATATGGTCACCTTATCTCTGATAAAGGAGGCAAGAATATACAATGGAGAAAAGACAGCCTCTTCAATATGTGGTGCTGGGAAAACTGGACAGCTACATATAAAAGAATGAAATTAGAACACTCCCTAACACCATACACAAAAATAAACTCAAAATGGACTAAAGACCTAAATGTAAGGCCAGACACTATCAAACTCTTAGAGGAAAACATAGGCAGAACACTGTATGACATAAATCACAGCAAGATCCTTTTTGACCCACCTCCTAGAGAAATGAAATTAAAAACAAAAAAATGAATGGGACTAAAGGAAACTTCAAAGCTTTTGCACAGCAAAGGAAACCATAAACAAGACGAAAAGACAACCCTCAGAATGGGAGAAAATATTTGCAAATGAAGCAACTGACAAAGGATTAATCTCCAAAATTTACAAGCAGCTCATGCAGCTCAATATCAAAAGATTATACCACCCAATCCAAAAATGGGCAGAAGCCCTAAGTAGATATTTCTCCAAAGAAGACATACAGATTGCCAACAAACACATGAAAGAATGCTCAACATCATTAATCATTAGAGAAATGCAGATCAAAACTATAATGCGATATCATCTCACACCAGTCAGAATGGCTATCATCAAAAAACCTACAAACAATAAATGCTGGAGAGGGTGTGGAGAAAAGGGAACCCTCATACACTGTTGGTGGGAATGTAAATTGACACAGCCACTATGGAGAACAGTATGGAGGTTCCTCAAAAAACTAAAAATAGAACTACCATACAGACCAGCAATCCCACTACTGGGCATATACCCTGAGAAAACCACAATTCAAAAAGAGTCATGTACCACAATATTCACTGAAGCTCTATTTACAATAGCCAGGGCATGGAAGCAACCCAAGTGTCCATTGACAGATGAATAGATAAAGAAGATGTGACACATATATACAATGGAGTATTACTCAGCCATAAAAAGGAACGAAACTGAGTTATTTGTAGTGAGGTGGATGGAGTTAGAGTCTGTCATACAGAGTGAAGTAAGTCAGAAAGAGAAAAACAAATACCGTATGCTAACACATATACATGGAATCTAAAAGAAATAAAAAATGGTCATGAAGAACCTAGGGGCAAGATGGGAATAAAGTCGCAGACCTACTAGAAAATGGACTTGAGGACATGGGGATGGGGAAGGGTAAGTTGGGACGAAGTGAGAGAGTGGTAGTGTATATATGGACATATATACATTTCCAAATGTAAAATAGATAGCTAGTGGGAAGCAGTCGCATAGCACAGGGAGATCAGCTCGGCGCTTTGTGACCAGCTAGAAGGGTGGGATAGGGAGGATGGAAGGGAGGGAGACGCAAGAGGGAAGAGATATGGGGATATCTGTATATGTATAGCTGATTCGCTTCGTTATAAAGCAGAAACTAACACACCATTGTGAAGCAATTATACTCCAATAAAAACGTTAAAGTAAATAAATAAATAAATTCAGGAATGAAAGATGGGTATTACTAATGACTTTATGGAAATAAAAATAATTATAATGGAGTGCTATGAGCAACGGTATGCCAACACAGTAGATGACTTATACGAAATGGACAAATTATTAAAGTAATACAAACTCCCAAAACTGACTCAAGAAGAAATCTAATTGATCTATAGCAAGTAAAGAGATTGATTAAGTAACCAAAATAACTTGCCACAAGGAAAAGTCCAGGATTTGATGGTTTTACTGGAGAATTTTACCAAACATTTAAAGAATTAACACCAATTCTTCAAAAGCTGTTTCATACAATAGGAGGGAATATTTCCTAACTCATTCCTTGAGTATTTCTGTGATACCAAAGGCAGACAAAGATATCAGAGAGAAATAAAATTATAGCCCAATATTTTATGAATATAGATGCAAAAATCTTCAACAAGATATTAGCAAATTGAATCCAGAAAAATATAAAAGATTATACACTGTCACCAAGTTAGCTTTATTATAGGAATGCAGTGTTAATTAGACCTCTGAAAATCAAGTAGTGTAATACACCACATCGCTAGAATAAAGGACCAAAACCACATGATCATCTCAGTGCACATAGAAAAGGCAATTGAAATATTAAACACTCCTTCATAATAAAACCACACAACAAACTAAGAATACAAGAGAATTTCCTCAGTCAGATAAAGGACATCTATGAAAAACTCATGGCTAATATTGCACTTAATGGTGAAAGATTGTATGTTAATCCACTAAAATCAGAAACAAGAGAAGGATGTCTATTATCACTTCATCTTTTCAAAATTGTACTAGAAGTTCTAGTGAGGGTAATTAGGCAAGAAAAAGAAATAAAAGACCCCCATATTGCGGAGGGAGACACAAGAGGGAGGAGATATTGGGATATATGTATATGTAAAGATGCTAAATAAATAAATAAATAAAATTAAAAAGAAAAAAAAGAAAAGAAATAAAACTATCTTTATTTGCAGATGACATGATTTTACATGTAGAAAATTCCAAGAAATCCACTAAAAATCTATTAGTACTAATAAATGAGTTCAGCGATGTTGCAGGATACATGATCAATATATAAAAAATTATATTTCCATAAAGAAGCAAGAACAAGCAAAATGAAATTAATAAAAACAATTCAATTTACAATAGCGTCAAAAATACTTAGGAATACTTAAAAGAAATGCAAAACTTATACTCTGAAAACTTACACTGTTGAAATTAAAGAGGACCTAAATAAATGGAACAACAACCCATGTTTATGGACCTAAGACTTAATGTTAGATGTCAGTATTCTCTAACTGGTCTACAGATTCAACACAGCCCTATCAAAATCTCAGCTGACTTCTTTGCAGAAATTGACAAGTTGATCCTAAAGTTCATATGGAAATTCAAGGGGCCTAGAAGAGCCAAAATCATCCTGAAAAAGAAGAACAAAGTTGGAGGACTCACACTTCCCAATTTCCAAACTTAATTTTTAAAAACTATAGTAATAAAGACAGTGTTGTACTGGCATAAGGATATATATATATAAACCATTGAAACAGAACTGAAAACTCAGACATAAACTCTCTAATTTATGGTCAATTGATTTTCATCAAGGCTGCCAAAACAAGTCAGTGGTAGAAAGAAGTCTTTTCAACAAATGGTGCTGGAACAACTGAAAATCCACATGCAGAGAATGCAGTTGGACTCCTACCTCACACCATATGCAAAAATTAACTCAAAATGGGTTAAAGCCCTAAATGTAAGAGCTAAAACTATAAAAGTCTTAGAAGAAGAAAACCTAGGCATAAATTTTTGTGACCTTGGATTAGACAATGGCTTCAGGGACATGACGCCTAAGGCACAAACAACAAAAGAAAAAATAAGTAAATTAGACTTCATTAAAATTAAGAACTTTTGTGCTTCAAAAGACACTATCAAGAAAGTGAAAAGATAGCTCGCAGAATGGGAATAAATATTTGCAAACCATATATTTGACAAGAGTCTAGTTCCAAGAATATAAAAAGGAAAAATCAACCCAAATAAAAAGACTAATAACCCAGTTTAAAAACGAGCAAAGAATCTGAATAGACTTTTCTCCAAAGAAGATATACAAATGGCCAGTAAGTACATGAAAAGATGCTCAACATCATTAGGCATTAATAAAATGCAAATGGGACTCACAGTGATATATCATTTCATACACACTTAGGATGACTATAATTTTAAAAATGTTAGTGAGGATATAGAGAAATTAGAATGTTCATATGTTGCTTTTGGGAATGTAAAATGTGAAGCCACTTTGAAAACCAGTTTAGCAGTTCCTCAAAACATTATAGATAGAATTACCAGAGGACTCAACATTTCCACTCCTAGGTATATATTCAAGAGAAATGAAAACATATGTGCACACAAAAACTTGTGCAAGAATGTTCATGACAGCATTACTCATAATAGCCAAAAGCAGAAACAAACCAAATTTCCATCAATTCATGAATGGATAAACAAAATGTGGTGTATCTAGATAATGGAATACTATTCAGCTATAAAAAGGAATGAAGTACCTACACATGCTACAACATAGGTTAACTTTGAAAATGTTATGCCCAATGGAAGAAGTCAGTTACAAAATGCCACATATTGTATGATTCCATTAATGTGAAATGTCCAGAATAGGCAAAACTATGGAAAAAATAAGTAGATTTTAGTGGTTGCCAGTGGCTGAGAGGACAGGGGAATCTGGAACGACACTAAAGGGGATGGGGTTTCTTTTGGGGGTGATGAAATGTTCTGGAATTAGTAATGATGCTATACAACCATGCAAATATACTAAAAACCACTAAGTTGTGCACTTTAAAATGGTGAGTTTTATGGTATGTGAATTATATCTCTATCAAAAACATTTTTCTTATACCAGTCAGAATGGCCATCATTAAAGAGTCTACAAATAATAAATGCTGGAGAGGATGTGGAGAAAAAGGAAACCTCCTATACTGTTGGTGGGAATGTAAATTGGTGCAACTACTGTGGAGAACAGTATGGAGGTTCTTTACAAAGTTAAAAATAGAGTTACCATATGATCCTGTAATCCCACTCTTGGGCATATATCCAGAGAAAAATCTAATTTGAAAATATACATGCATTCCAACGTTCATAGCAACACTATTTACAATAGCCAAGACATGGAAGCAACCTAAGTGTCCATCAGCAGATGAATGAATAAAGAAGATGTGGTACATATATACAATCGACTATTACTCTGCCATAAAAAAGAATGAAATAATGCCATTTGCAGCAACATGGATGAACTTAGAGATTATCATGTTAAGTGAAGTAAGTCAGACAGAGAAAGACAAATATCATATGATATCACTTATAAGTGGAATCTAAAAAAATGATACAAATGAACTTATTTACAAAACAGAAATAGACTCACAAACATAGAAAACAAACATGGTTACCAAAGGGGATAGCAGGGGTGAGGGGGAGAGATAAATTAGGAGTTTGGGATTAACATATACAAACATATATAAAATAGATAAACAACAAGGGCCTACTGTATAGCACAGGGAACTATATTCAATATCTTGTAATAACCTATAATGGAAAAGAATCTGAAAAAGAATACATATATACATATGCTGAATCACTTTGCTGTACAGTTGAAACTAAAACTAACACAACACTGTAAATTAACTTACTTCAATAAAAATGGTTAAAAACATTTTTAAAAAGTGTAAGAAAGATATACCAGGCAAATATAAAGCTAAATAAAGCAAATACAAATATATAAATATATAACATAAATATATAAATATATATTTATATAAATATAAATAAAGCAAATACATATATATTAATATCAGGAAAAAATTGTAGGACAAAATGCCAATGATACTAGATTGCCAGAAATAATTTCCTTACACATTGATAAGTATTCAATATACCAGAAATATGGAGCAATTCTAAATTTGGAACTATTTACAAAGCTTCAAAATTGACATAGTTACAAGGAGACATTAACAAATTTTCCATATCAACAAGCAGAAAACATCCTGGAAGAATATAGAGCATTTGAGCCAGATTAACAAACATGACTTAATTGAAGTATATAGTACTCTGAACCCAGTTGTAAAATGTGCATTTTTTCAAGTTCTCATGGAATTTTTACCAAAAATTGTCACACATTGGTCCATAAAGCAAATCTCGATAGATTTCAAACAATTGAAATCATACAAAGTTTGTTCTCTAAGGAGAATGGAATTAAACTGGAAATGGCAAGGGCACTGATCTGTCAAAACAGAAGCTGGCCCAAGGGCTTGGCACCAATTGGTAGAGGCCTCCTTCTGTGTCAGGCATTAACCTTTTAGTTGCTAGATGATAATCTGTAGGTCTTAGCAGTCCTAGGAAAGGGACTGAGGTGGCCAGGGCAACTGGGTAAGTGATGGAGAAACTAAGAAAGCCTGGAGCAGTGCCTATTTACCAAATGGTCAGGAAATATTTTTAAAATTCATATGTCCATACAATTGTGCATCTGTGGAATATCAGCCCTGTTTAGTAGGCCAATAATAGAATCAGATGCTTATATTCAAAAGGAAGAAAGTCTGAAAATTAATAAGCTGTGCATCCAACTCCAGAAATTAAAAAAAGAACAACAGAATAAATCCAAGTAAAGTGAAAAGAAAAGAATAATGATAAGGAAAATAGCTAAATAAAAAACAAAGGACATCACAGAAAGAATCAGAAAGCCAAAAGTTGACTATTTTAAAAAACTTATAAAAGTGACAAACTTTTGGCAAGATTGATCAAGAGGAAGAAAGAGAAGGTACAAATAAACAAGGATAAGAGGATATAATGGCAAATGCAACAGAGGTTTTTTAAAATACGGAGATAAGAAGTTTATGCAAATAAATTTGAAAAATGACATGAAATAGAAAAATTCCTAGAAAACCATAATTTAACAACACTGACAAGAAGAAATAACAAACTAGAATGATTCTATAGCTATTTAAAAGGCTGTATCCATTAAAATTTTTCTTACAAAGAAGACACCAAGCCCGGATGTTTTTACCTGGAAGTTGTGCTAAATATTTAAAGAAAAAATAGTTCCTTGGACAAACTCTGTGAGAAAATAGAATGAAAGGAAATAATTCCCACTTCATTTTATGACACAAAAGTCAAACAGGGAACTGGAACTATGAGAATGGAAAATGTACAGGTCACTCTCATTCATAAACAAAATGCCAAATTCCTGAACAAAATATTAATGAACTAAATCCAGCAGTTTTTATTTATCCTAGGATTGCAACATAAGTTCCAAACAAGAAAAATCTCTAATGTAATTCACATTAACAGATTAAAATAGAAAATCAACCTGTCATCTCAGTGGATACAGAAAACATGTTTATAAAATTCAACATCTACTCATCTTTAAAAAATTCTAATAGATAAGTAGGACTACATCAAATTAAAAACTTCTGTATAGCAGAGGAAACAACAAAATGAAAGCCAACCTGTGGAATGGTAGAAAATGTTTGCAAACCTTATATCTGATAAAGAGTTAATATCCAAAATATATAGGGAACTACTACAACCCAACAGCCAAAAACCAAATACCTACTTTAAAAATGGGCAAGAGCCTGAATAGATATTTCTTCTATCTATAAGGAAGACATACAGATGGACAACAGGTATATGAAAAGATGCTCAACATCATCAATTATCAAGGAAATGCAAATCAAAACCACAGTGAGATATCATCTTACACTAGTTAGGATGGCTATCCTAAAAAAATGAAATACAACTGTTGACATGGATGTGGAAATAAAGGAAAACCTCATACATTGTTGGTGGGAATGTTAATCGGTGTTGCTATGGAAAGCAGTATGGTGAATCCTCCAAATGTTAAAAAGAGAACTATTATGTGATCCAGCAATCTCCCTTCTGGGTATATATCCAAAGAAATTGAAATCAGGATCTCAAAGAGATACCTACACTCTCATATTCACCGCAGCATTATTCACAATGGTCAAGATATGGAAGTAAACTAAGTGCCCACTGGTGAATGAATGGATAAAGAAAATGTACATATACATGCATATATGTAATGGAATATTATTTGGGCCTTAAAAAGAAAGAAATCCTGCCATTTGCAACACCATGGATGAAACTGGAGAATATTATACTAAGTGATATAAACCAAGAACAGAATGACAAATACTGCTTGATACCACATATGTGAAGGATCTAAAAATGTCAAACTCATAAAAGCAAAAAATAGAATGGTGGTTGCTAGGGGCTGGGATGGGGCAGAGGAAATGAGAAGGTATTAGTCAAATGGTACAAAGTTTTGGTTATGCAAGAAAAATACATCTTAGAAATCTACTGTACAGCATAGTGCCTATAGTTAATAATATTGTACACATTAAAAATTGCTAAGAAGGTAAATCTTTTGTTAAATAATTATTATTGGATAATAATAATAGTAAATAAAGTAGATAGGAGAAAAAAAATCCTATTGGCAAACTAAGAACAAATTGGAACTTTCTTAACCTGTTAATGGTATCTACAAAAAAAAAAATTATAGCAAACTTACTCAATGGTGAAACTTTAAAAGCATTACCTTTAAAATTAGGTTCAACATAAACATGCACAGTACTAACATTTCTATTCGACGTTGGTGTGCATGTATCGAAGGTAGGAGGTCCCAGCAGTGCAGTAATATAAGAAAAAGAGATTTAAAAAAATAAGGATTGGAAGGGAAAAAAGAAAACTGTCATTTACATATAAATTATCAAAAATAATAAGAAAGTTTATCAGGTTTGCTAGTTGCAAATGCAATATACAAAAACCCCACAATTATATTTGTACTCATTAGCAATAAATTGGTATAAAATGTAATTTTCTAAGAAGGTATACAATAGCAACAAAAATAAGCAAAAAAAGTCTTATAATGATGTATAAGCCCTTTTAACTTATAAAACTTCACTCAAATAACATCAAAAAAGTCTAAATAGAGAGGCACACCATGTTTACAGAAGACTCGATATCACGAAATGTTAATTCTCCTTAAATTGATATACAGATTGACTGTAACTCCAATCAAAATCCCAAAAGTTGTGTGTGTGTGTGTGCGTGTGTGTGTGTAACTTGAAAAACTGATTCCAAAATTTATGGAGACAAAAATCCTCATTACATAATTGTTCATAACCCAAAACGAAACTACCTAAAGGTACATCAATAGTAAGATGGATAAGTAAATCATGGGATATTCACAAAATGTAATATTACACAGCAAGGAGAATAAACAAACTACAACTGCATGCAACAATATTATACATGGCACAAAAAAACATAACACTGAATGCAAAAATCCAAGTCACAGATGAATATACACAGCTGTTCAAGCACTTTACACACGTTAATGCATTTAATCCGCAAAACCCTCATTAAGTGATTGTGTGCCTCCCCTCCCCCACTGCCCACTGTGGGGGTGGGCAGGTCTTCTAGGGAGGATGCTCCAAGCAGGAGGTAATTCAGATCTTTCTGGGGTAAATAGCCTGGCCTCCTCAGCAAGGGAGGTGAGGCAGACATTGCCCAGGGCACTATCTAAGTTTATTATATCTGCGGTCTGACATAATTCAGTCAATCACTAATGAGTTACTGTCTTGTATACACAGAGCCCCATGCTTGGCTATGGTGAGGGGTAGAGTGGAAGTAGCACAGAGCGACCATTTACTGAGTATCTGCTATGTGCCAGGCTTCGGGCTTGATGCTGGGGATATGATGGGCAAAAAGACCACACACCCACCTTCTTGTTTAAATAATAATAATAATAATAATATTTATTGAGTATTTACTATGCACTGGACATTCTTCTAAGCATTTTATATGCTTTAGCTCTCTAATCTTCACAACAACACTATTACTAACTTCTTTTGACAGATGAGGAAATGGAAGGACAGGTAAGTTAAGAGAATTGTCCAAGGTCACAGGAGCAGGAGGTGGCAGAGCTGGGACTCAAAGCTAGGCAGTCTGAATCACTGAATCACCTCAACAATATGGGGAAGTAGGTATTAATTCTGCCTTACAGCTGAGGAAAGACGGGCTCAGAAATAAAGTGAGCACATATTTATTTTGCACCCTCTATATGACAAACACTATAATAGGTGATTTATATCTATCATTTCTCCAACCTGAAAGACAGAGTTCCCAGGAATATAAGGGTCCTAACAATGGAGGACCCAGGTATGCAGAGAGTGGCTTGCCTGCTTGCCAGCTAAACCCAACAGCCCCTTAGAAAGGATAAAGAGTGGCTTGGTGAGTGAGGGTGGGGTGTAATTCTCAGTCTCATCCAGGCTCCTAGATCACCAGATGAGAGATTGAAACTGCTGGGGGAGAGGAGGAGGAAGAAGAACAGGAGGTTGGTTTTCACCCCTCTCCCTCTATCCACACCCTCCATTCTACATAGTATATTTAACATCCTACATCTTCCTGGATCCTCCCCTCACTAGCCCTGAGCCTGGACCTCCTCTAGCATTAGCATAGTGGAAGCTTGGTCAGCTGGTCCTTGAGATGTCTGGGTCCCACACTCCACAGCTGTCTTATCTCTGCACACCTTATGGCTCCTCAGGCCAAAATTCTTGGGCTGGCAGCACCTTGATCCGCAACTGTACCCTGTTATCTATGGGAAATGGTATACTCTACTTAAAAAATATATTTTACAGGTTTTGTTTGCTTCCCCTTTGAACCTGCTCTTTCTTAAATTTTCAAAGTGAACATTACACCAGCAGGCTTTCCCTGAATGTTTTCTCCCTCAAATCCCCAGAGCAGCAGAAGTGTTCATATGTGCCAAGAAGGCAATGAAGGAGACAGGACACCCAGCCTTTCCCAACCCAGTCAGAGGCTTATTAGAAGAGGCCTGAGAAAGGGGAGGAGCAAAACCGACCAATGATACGGTACTGTTGTGTACCCAGCACCTGTCCTCTGAGAAACAATGCCAGGAACCATCACCTTATTTCACCCAAGCACTATCAGACAGTACTAATTTTCAGACACTTCACTGAGGTCACCAAAATAAAACATTTAGGCTAACACTGAACTAGAAACGTCAAATTTCAAACAAGAAGTATTCCAAACAAGCTCTGGATAAGAAAGAAAAAATTACTAGTCAAAAATCCCTCTGATTAAGATGGTCTTTATATAATCCTCATTCTTTCTCTGTCTTCATCTCTCTCTTTCTCTCTTTCTTTCTCTACCTTTTTGACATTAGCCTCTTGTTATCTATCCTACAGCTATTTCATCCAGCTGCTCATCTATTCCAACTTTCAGGTTGGGGAGGGGGTGGTTGGGGGGCATGTCCCTTGCTCTTCTACATCCACTCTACCACCACCACCTTGAAGCCCACGTAAGCAAACCCCACTTACAGCCCCTCCTGCGTTGCAGCCTGCTGTTGCCACCGTTGTGTGGAATCCAGATCTTCTGCAATCTGGTTTGGGTGAGTTCTCCCATCTCTCGAGACATCTTAGGCGTCGCAGCTAATGACACCACTGTCCACAAGGTACCGGGCCTCACTTTGTCTTATTAGCTGTCTCTTCTGTTGCTGTGGTCACAGCAGGTGGTGGACAGAGTTGTGACAGGGAGGTGTGCTGGGGTTCTGAGCCCTCTAGCAGCCTGTCTCCAGCCCCTCTCCTGTCTCCTAGTCATTGCCTGCCTTGTCTGCCTCTGCTCCTGTATGTACCAGTGGGGGCTTGGGTGCAGAGGAGAGGTTGGACAGAGGTCAGCAGAGGCCTCTGAACTCCAAGGGCTGTGTACATAGGAGATAAGTTGGAGCCCAGCAAGGAAGGCAGCCAGCAAGACAGCCCAGGTCTGGCCAGTCACTTCCCTCCAATGAAGACAGGACTAGTAGAGTATGCAAATAAAAGACCGAAGATCATGTGCTTATATCCTGTGTGGGATGGGGAGGCAAAGGTGATGCAGGCAGATCTCAGCAGCTTTCATAGCTTCGAAATAAAAAACAGGCCCAAGTAGAATGTCAAGTTCCAACCCAGAAACAGAGATCCACATCAGAAATGCAAGATTCCCAAGTACAAACACACAAACACAAAGTCCCTACTGAAAAACGCAATGTTTTGAGCTAGCAATCCTAGGTCTGAACTGGAAGTGGAAGGTTTACTGCCTCAATGCCCTCCCCCGCAAATGGCATTGCAACCCTTGTCTTCCCTGAATTCTGCTACCTTTCCTACCGAAGGGCCTCTGTCTCCTAAAATGTGCTGCCCAGGACACTCTTGAAGAGATGGGCACTATCTGATCATCTTTATGCTCTCTCCAGCCAAAGCTAAATAAATCAGAGTAAATTGGACACCTTGGGAAGAGAAGTGAATGCAGCCATTGCTAGGGGGAGAGATGATAAGCACTGTTCACATGACTGCCAACTGCCATCAGGTCCCCTAGGGAGAAAGGCATTGTGATCTGACCCAGAACCAGACTAAAGTTCTTCATGCCAAGTCATGGGGATGGAGGCTTAGGGGGGAGGCTGCAGCAGGCAGAGTGTGGTGAGTTGGGAGCAATGGCCTCAAAGTAGGACAAGTCCATAGGCCAGAGCCATCCTACCCAGATGTCTCTGCTTTACCCTCCCCCATCCCCCTGGTTGTTTTGAAGCTTTTATGTGTAGTGCTCATCTAACAGCATAGCTTACCTGGAAGACGTCCAAGTGTGCTCTTACTTCATTCTTTTGCAACCTTCCCACCCCTTGATGAACCTCCAGTGATTGGCTACAAGGGAGCTCAATTTCTTCCACTGAGCTGGGCAACACTGGGGCAATCTCACGGGGGTAGCAATCTCCAATCCCTGACCTCCAATGCTCTCAGCTCCACTTTGCCTTTTAAGAAGTTCCCTAAAATACATTCTCAGAATTCTAGTCTACATAAGGGTTAGATTCCCTCCAGTTGTTGTGTATAAATCATACCAAACTTTCAATACATTTCAAAGCCTGCCCCTCTAAATGAATCTACTGAGGCAGTGGATCACAGTGGTTAAAAGCAATGGGCTCTGGAGTCACACTACTGGAGTGGAATCCCACCTCTGCCCCTTGCTATGAGACCCTGGGTAGAAGACTTTATTTTTCAGTGCCGTGGTGTTTTCATCTCATAAGAGTACCTACTCCCTTAGGGTTGTTGAAGATTCAATGTGTTAACACATATAAAGTAACCTGGAAAATGTTCATTATATATTACCTAACACTCTGATTCCCTTTGTGAAGTAAAAGGTCAGTTAGCTCTTTGGCTAATCTGCAGCTTCTGGTGTAACGCTGAGCATTCAGGAAACTCTCAGTAAAGGAAACTTACAAAATTATGACAAAGGGTTAACATTTATAATAAATAAAGAGCTCATGCCAATCAATTAGAAAGATGAATTCACTTTTACTTTTTTGGTTTTGTGATACAGAAGTCCCCTAGAAATCATTGCATCCAACCCTCTCAGGTAAGAAGATGGAGGCCTAGAGAGGGAAGTATTTTCCTAAGGTCCTATAGTAAATTAAGTCACCAAGTCAGAAATAGAACACTGGGGATCTGATTTCTCCAGTCCAGGGTATTTCTTTGGTTAACTGATCAATCAAGCTTGATTTAAGAATGTGGTCTTCTAGATTAGCTCAGAACATTTAGAGTCTTAGAACTAGAGTTTGGAAGAGATGCAACTCTCTTAATCCTAATAAGTCTCCTAACTGGTATCACTCTGCTAAGGCTAATAATCTGAATAATAACCCTTTACATGTATGTTTTCCATGGCCCACAAAGAAACATATTCCTTATCATAGTTGCTCCTTCCAAACATTCTCACTAGACTCACAGGGAAACTGAGGTCTAGGGAGGGGAAGTGGCTTGTCCGAGGTAATCAATCCAGTCACGTGAACCCCTCTTCTATGTTTACAGTTTTGTCCTCATGACCCTGCCAAGAGGCAGAAAGATAAATTTAGCAGCAGGAAATCTGAGATAGGAGCTTAGCGGGTTTTTGACAAGGTCTGAAAGGGTAAACTTGGGGTCCAGGCTTGAAAACCCAACTTAAAACTACCTGAAACTAGCTGTGTGTGTGTGTGTGTGTGTGTGTGTGTGTGTGTGTGTGTGTGTGTTTTAACCACTGTTATCAATTCTGATCCCCAGAAGTAGGAAAACTAAACAAGCTTTATGGAAAGGCCTCAGCCCTGGCTCTTCTCAATCAAACCTGTCTCTCCAGTCATGTCTCTCTTTAGACCCCTGTGGTTAAATTGTGCCAGCTGACTCACTAGGCCCCCAAACTTACTGTGTACTTTTTTGCCTCTGGGCATTTGCTCAGCCTGGAATGCCTTCTCTTCCCTTCCATTCTCAGTGAAATCTGACTCACTCTTCAAGACCAGGCTCAATGCTCACCTCCTCTGAGAAGCCTTGGCTTTGGTTCCCACATTGCCTATATGCTTCTGCTTATCTGAGCAAGTATCCATCTTTTACCGGTCTACTTTCCTACTAGACTGTGAGCTCCTTAAGGATGGGGACTGGATCTCAGTTATCTGTGATCTGTTTCCAGGTGTCCAGCTCAGGCCCTGGCACAGAGGAGACTTGCTCAATCTACATCTCTCTGCCCTAGATGAGATGAACATGTGTACAAATAATCCCCATTCAACAAGGTAAATTTTATAAAAGAGAGCTATGCAGGGAACTGGGTGGGGGAACTAACTTGGTCTGAAGGTAGAAGGTGGTAGTAGGATCTAGAAAGTTTCTCAACCCTGAACGGGGCAGAACAGAAAGAACAAAAGAATGAAGTCCCCACCCCCCAAAAAAAGTTCCAATTAACTGGTTACAGAAAAAATTGTTCACTCAGTATCAGAGACTCACTCAAGACCAAGAGCTGAGTCACAAATTCTAATTTGGGGTTAGCTCTATGGAGGAAAAGCATAAAGTGTGACTACCTGAGGCCCACAGATCCTGACCATCCTCCCAAAGTATGGAGTGTATGGGAGAATCTCATTAAAAGCAGTATCAAGACAGTACTGATGGGTATCAAAATCACAAATGGGGTCTTCTTATTGGTAATTCTTGGAGTGTGTGGGTGTGAATGCATTTGTGTTAGGGTGAGGAGGGGAGATTGCATGCTTACAGGTCAGGTGCCTATATGTGAATATCAGGCCTTCTGCGCCAGCAGCCTAGGATCCACTTCCTTCTTGGCCACTGCCCTGGCCCACCATCCCCCCACTACTTTCAGCCCCATGCCTGGGGCCGAAGGTTTGCTCTATCCTAGTCCTAGGAGTAGCCCTCCACAGACCATAGTCACTCAGGGAGAAGAGTAGCTAGATGGTTATGGGTGGTATTGCCTGTGGAGGCTACAGAAAAAGTAGGATCACTAAGACAGAGCATGGAAGTCCTGAAATATTTCAGAAGAGCTTTAGTTCCTGTCATCCCACTCCTCTTCACCTTGTGACAGTCCTCTGAGGGAAATAGGAGGGACTTCAATTTCATTTTAGTGAGGAGGCTATTGAAGCCCAGAGGAGCTAAAAGCCTTGTTCAAAGTGCCACAGCAAACCAGCCCTACTTTATACACCAGTTGGGAGGTAAGAGATACAATCTCTATCATCCAGTTCATTCAAAACTGGACTAGACCATGTTAGAGAGACTTCTAAAGTGCTAGGGAACTGCCCTTTGGGCCAGTGTTCCACAAAGACAGGTCAGAATGGATGATAGATAATGAGATATAGAAATCATGTTATCCCCAACTTCCCATACACTTTAATGAACAGTTTGAGTGACCACCTATTCCAAGAAAACTTTCCAGAGAGCCTAAAGAATGGATTTGGGCTTGTGTTAACTCCTATCTATTTTTCCTTCTGTTTCACCTACCTGTTCTCCTAGAGATTTTTTCTTCCATCGCTAGTTATCCAACACACGACACACGGCTCTCTTGCATTTAGACCCCCAAAGCAGGTCCAGAGAGTGGCATCAAGCAGGGAGCCTGGAGGCACTCGTTGCTTCCCTGGGAAGGCTGGGGAAGTACCCTTGGTAAGAGGGGGTGTGTGCCCGCTGTTGAAATATCAGCTGCCAAAGAAGTTCCTGAGTCACCCAGAGCCTTTTCTCTTCAGGCCAACCATGTGTTCGCCTTGCCCCAAAGGTCAGAACTAATATTAACAAGCTACTGCAGAATGGGGAAATGAAAACCAGCAATGTAAACAGGCAAGATCTGGATTTCCTTAGGGCTGGTTCAGATTGGTCTTCAGTGTAAATCAGCATGATCCCCTACTGGAAAGTGATTTGGCAATATGAAGCAAGAGCAATAAAAATGTTCATTTCCTTTGTCCTAATTATTCCACTCTGGGGACTCAATCCTAAGCCAATAACCACCAAAACATGGAAAAGCTTAAAGCACCAACATCTTAATTTTAATTGCAGGGCTATTTTCTGATGGCAACAACTGGAATGTAACCTTTAAGTCCTCCAGGAGGAAAAGCGTCTCTTTGGGCCTTTTTTGCAGACACTGAGAATGATGGTTTTAAGGCTATGGAATTCTGGGGGAAAAGTAATTATGCCACAGTTCTGGGTGAGGAACCTAAGGATGCGAAGTTATGCTTTTCCCTGGACATTGGGCATGTCTATTATTTCTATTTTTATGTTATCAAAAACAAGTCACTAACCTGTTGATGCTCTTGCTATTGCCCTTTATTTGTTCATTCATTCAACAAATATTTATTAACTCCTAATATGTGTTATGCGCTATATTAGGGGATGGGGCTAACAAGATGAATCAGATATGGTCATTGCTCTCAAGCTGTTAGCAGTCTAGTGACAGAAATAGAAATCAGTGGTAGCTGTGCATTGTAAGTGCTGTGACAGAATGGACCATAGGGTGGTGTGGGGGCCCAGAGGAAAAGATCTAACTGGGATGGTTAGAAAAAACTTACTCAGGAAAGTATTCCTTGGGCTGATTAAGACAGGGGTTGAATCCTGGCTCTACTGCTTCTGTGATACTGGGGTGAATTCACTGAACCTCTCTTACTTAGCCTCAATGCCCCTTACAGTGTTGCCCTGATAATGAAATGAGATAATGCATATGGAAGAGCCATGGGTTATATTGGAAGACAGTGCTGCTCTGGAACTTGGGTAGCCCACTTAAACTCTCTTGGCCTTGACTTTAATCATCTGAGAAATGGAGCAAAGAGAAAGCACCTGTCAGGCCACATCCTAAGGGATGCTATAAGGCCCAAGACAAATAATGACTACAGGGTGGGCTTGATACAGCTTCCCCATCCCCCTCCCCCAGCCCAATAAAGCCAGAGGCCCTCTTCTAAATCTTACTCCGTTAGAGTGCTTCTTTTTTTCCCTCATTTTCCCCGTGGTTTATTGAAAAGGTTCAATACTCACTATTCTGCAGCCTGCCACCGCCCAATATGTTTTGGGATCTTTCCATATCACTACACATAGAACATTTCATTATTCCCCCCCTTTTTAAAAAAAATATTTTATATTGGAGTATAGTTGATCTACAATGTTGTGTTAGTTTCAGGTGTACAGCAAAATACATCATATACTGTTTATTCTTTTTCAGATTTTTCCCGTATAGGTTATTACAGAGTATTAAGTTCCCTGTGTTGTATAGTAGGTCCTTGTTGTTTCTCTATTTTATATATTGTAGTGGGTATATGCATTAAAAAATTGAGGTAAATTTGAACATAAAATTAACAATTTTAAAGTGTACGATTAAGTGGTATTTAGTACATTTTGCAAAGATTTCATTTATATGAAATATCAAAAATAGGTAAACCCACAGGAACAGAAAGCAAATTGATGCCATAAAGGTGCTGGCAGTGGAGGGCATAGGGACTAACTGCTTAATGCGTAATGGGTATGTGTTTCCCTTTGGGGTGATGTTTTGGAACTAGGTAGAGGTGATGGTTCCTCATTCCTTTTATTATTATTATTTTTAATTATGGTAAAATATACATAACATAAAAATTTACCATTTTAAACATTTTTAATTAAGATTCTTTTGGCACAAAAGCATATAGATCAATGGAACAGAATAGAAAGCCTGGATATAAACCCACACACCTACTTTCAATTAATCTTGGACAAAGAAGGCAAGAACTTACAACGGAGAAAAGACAGTCTCTACAGCAAGTGGTGCTGGGAAAGCTGGACAGCCTTATGTAAATCAATGAAGTTAGAAGACTCACACCATACATGAAAATAAATTCAAAATGGTTTAAAGACTTTCAGACATAACTCCTGGTAATATCGTCTTAGATCAGTCTCCCAAGGCAAAAGCAATAAAGCAAATAAACAAATGGGACCTAATCAAACTTAAAAGCTTTTGCACAACAAAGGAAACCATAAACAAAACGAAAAGATGACCTAAGGACTGGGAGAAAGTATTTGCAAACGATGACCGACGACCAGCAAGATCTTAATTTCCAAAATGGAGTGCGTTTCTTATTGCTCCCTCCTCCGGCCGCAAAGTTCCCTTCGCGCATTCCCCCTCCCACATTTACAAGCGGGGTTACGCCAGCCACTCCCTAGTCGCTGGGTGCCGCAGCCCTCCTCGCACTCAGGGTTGCAGTCTGAACACTGGGGGCGGGGCTTCGGTCGCTGCGCGGTTCCGCTTAAGGTTCCGCCACTTAAAAAGTGGTAAAATCTCGTTTGTAAGTAATCGAAAGCACCAAGGGGACTTTTCATCAGGGCAGAAACACACTCAGACTCAGGCACGTAATCCATTGTTGGGTGGTAGGGACAGGAACCCAACCACTGGCCTTCCTCCCACTATTCATTGCCCCTAAGCGACCACACCGCCCCCTGCAGCTTCCGCTTCTCCCGCCAATGAAAACTGAAGGGCTTGAATCCCCGCCCCATGTGTGTCCGACGCTTTTGCGGCACGCACAAGAACGCCTGCGCAAGTGCGCGCGCGGAAGGCCAGGCCTGGCGGACTTCGTTTTCGGTTTTTTGCTCGCGCTTACGTGGGGCGCGGGCTTAAAGGCATTGCAGTTAGCTGTCAGCATGTTGCGCGTGGTGAGCTGGAACATCAATGGGATTCGGAGCCCCGTGCAAGGGGTGGGATACGAGGAACCCAGCAATTGTACAGCCATGGCCATGGGGCGCATTTTGGACAAGCTGGATGCTGACATCGTCTGTCTTCAGGAGACCAAAGTAACCAGTGAGCGCTCAAGAATTCAGGATCCCTACCACACTTTCCCTTTTCCGCTAACTTTTGCTCTCTGCTCCATATCATTTCACTTTCCCATTTCTCTATCCTTAGAGTCCTCCCCTTAGAGCCCGTCTGGAATCCCGATCCCCCCTCTGTATTTCGCACTCCAGCTAGATCTCCTAATTCCGACATCATCTCCTGGCCTCAGCAGAACCATAATTCCCTCCCCGTTGCAATCTCCATCTTCTTTCAGATCCTCTAATTCCTGCTCATTCTCCTGACACAGCTCAGTCCCCCAAATTTCCTCCCGCCACACACTTTCCATCTCCCACTCCCAAGTCAGACACCCCCAATTCCCCTTTTCTGACCCCAGTTCATATCCTTTAATTCTCACACCATCTTTGCCCCCAGTTTAGACTCCCTAATTTCCTCCTTTTTAAACTTCTGTCTCAGATCCCCAGTTCCCCTTATCTCTACCGCCATCTCTCCTCCCCAGCTGAGAGCTTCTCATCATTTCTACCTCATGTCCTACCCCAAACTTAGATCCTCTAATTCCCTCTCCCCCACAGCTCAATCCCCTGATTCCTTCCCTCTCCCACCCATCTCCCTCTAAGACCCATTACCTACTTTCCCTCCATCCTCAGTTCAAATCCTTGAATTCCCTCTCCTACCTCCTACTCCCAGCTCAGATTCCCAGTTCTCTCTCCCATATGTCCATTTCCCACCCCCAACTTCCTCCAGCCACCTAGTCACCTAGCCTCCTCCCACGTAATTCTTCACCTCCCATTAAGTAGTCTTCCCCTTTCTCGTAATTCTGATAACAATTCCCTCTCTAGTCCCCCCTCTTTTAGCTTCTCTTCTTATCATAGATACTTGATATTCCCTTCTACCCTGGCTCTGATGTGTGCAAGAAATTAGCCTATAGCTGTAATTCCAAGCCTTTCTGTGTCCTGGGTCCTAGTTTTATCTCTGATGTAATCTTACATGTTTTTTTTTTCCAGGGGATGTGCTGACAGAGCCCCTGGCTATCATTGAGGGCTGTAACTCCTATTTCAGCTTCAGCCGCAACCGTAGTGGCTATTCTGGTAAATGGGGCTTTCTGGGGACTTTAAATGATGGAGACAGGTGGGAAAGGGTTTTCAATATTTAATGAGAAGGTAATAAGAAATGTAGGCTTTTCATCCACAGAGCTAAAGCCATATCAGGTTATATGAAGGATAGTTTTTATGTATAATATTGGATCTCAGAAACACAGTAGTGTGATGGTTAGTTGTATGAGCTCTGGAGCCAGACTGCCTGAGTTTGGATCCTAACTCACTTCCTAGCTGCGTACCCTCTGGCAAGCTACTTAACCTCTTTATGCCTCAAATTCCTCAGTTGGAAAATGGGGATAATGTGTACTTCTTAGGGCTATTACAAGGACTAAACTAATTAATCCATGTGATAATAATAATAATAGCTAACATTTTCTGAGCACCTACCATGTAAAGCACTTAGAATATTAGCTGTTATTAATCTGCAGCTTTTCTAGATGAAGGAACTGAAACTCCAGGGTTTGAGTAGAGTTGCCTCAGGCATCCATGGCCCTTGAGTTGAGGGAGTCATCAAGAGAGCCACACTTGATGAAGATGAGTCGGGTGACCTGTGCAGGGGCAATAGGCTGTTGGCTGCCAGGCCTGCTCAGAGTACCCTCTCTGTCTCCAGGTGTAGCCACCTTCTGTAAGGACAGTGCTACCCCAGTGGCTGCTGAAGAAGGCCTGAGTGGCCTACTTGCCACTCAGAATGGGGACGTGGGTTGCTACGGAAACATGGATGACTTCACCCAAGAGGAGCTTCGAGCTCTGGATAGTGAGGGCCGGGCCCTCCTCACACAACACAAGATCTGGTAATAGCCCACATCCGCCTGTCACCGAGCATCGCTGGTTCAACTCTGTGAATGTGGTGATTCTAAGGCTTGCCTTATAAACATGCATTCACCATGGAAAACTTCCCAAACTTGCCTTTCCTAGACTTCAGTCCTGGCAAGGCAACCTGCTATGTGACCCTGAACAAATCATATTCTCTTCTGAGCCTTGAGTTCTCTATTTCTATGGCGGGGCGGGGGGAGAGGGAGCCTGGCCGGGAGGACTAGCTCTCTTTTTTACCACAGGTGCCTCAGAAGCAAGTTAGCCAACTTTACTTCCCCAGGTTGCTCTCTTTCTGTGTCCTATCTTTGTGAATGGCAGGACCATCACCTGGTTTACCTGAGTGTCATCCTAGATGTAGTCAGTCCTCAAGTCCTGTGTATGCCAGCTTGTTCATGTCTCTCTATCCCTTTCTTTCACTTCCATCCCACAGACAATCATTAAGTGGAAGCCACATGGTGTGGGGAGGGGAAGGGTGGCTTGAAAGTGACCCCTTTTTGGGGGGCCGGTTCTATTCTCCCCAGCACATGGGAAGGGAAGGAGAAGACCTTGACCCTAATCAACGTGTACTGCCCCCATGCGGACCCTGGGAAGCCTGAGCGGCTCGCCTTTAAGATGCGCTTCTATCGCTTGCTGCAGATCCGAGCAGAAGCCCTCCTGGCAGCTGGCAGGTACTGCAAACCTGGGCAGCAAGGCTTCCTTGAGCTTGTCCCGGGTGCCCAGCCCCGTGTCAAGGTCCACTGAGAGGGATATGGGATCTTTGTCTTTTGAGTTCATTTACAGCCTAGTTGTAGACACCAGCATGCCCACCAGAATAGGCCCTGCTGTCTATAAGAGCTGTGGGGACCAGGTAAAGTAACACAAATATGGGTTTTGTACTCAGATACCTCTGAGCACCTATCCCAGCTCCTCCTTTTACTCACTGTGAGCCCGAAGGCTAGTGTTGCCTCTATTTTCTCTTTTGTAAAATAAGTGTATGAATCCCTACCTCAGAGTATAGTTTTAAGGATGAAATGAGATGAGGAAGGTAACGTACTTGGGAACAAATGAAAAGTCTTATCCCAGGGAGGGACAGGAAAGTGAGGGTAGGTTGGCGTAATCGAGGGATGCTTCCTAGAGGGAGTGGTACCTGAGCTCATCTTTGAAGGACCAGAAAGATGCCATTAGGTAGAGATAAGTGAGACAATCATGTCAAACAGGGAACAGGGTTACCTTTGGAGATCAGAATTGGGTTGGTCAGTTGTAAAAGGCGTCAAGGTTATACTGAAATTGGAGAGGCAGGCTATTATGACTTGCCGTTGGATCCCACCTTGACCTCTATATGGCAGGTGGCCTATCTGAGATCTTGGGCCCAGGAGAAAGTAGATGGGCCAGGACTACTGCTTCCCTTTCTGGACATTCATTTTATGTTTTTCAGCCATGTTATCATTCTGGGGGACCTGAATACAGCTCACCGCCCCATTGACCACTGGGATGCAGTCAACCTGGTAAGGCTCCCTCTAGGCCTTTGACCTCACTCCTGACTATGGTTCTGTTTAGCCAGCCAATCAATGCTGGTTTTTTGGCCCAGGGGCAAGCTTCCTTCATGGAAAAGCAGAGCTTAGTTTGAAATTCTATTCTCAAAGCACTGAGGATTGTGCTGTGGACTCAGCTAGTAGTCAGTTCTGGCTCAACCCCTCAGAGCTTTCAGCCTGGTGGTGGGGTATGGACACATGACCAGTCAATTATAGAATGGTGTTTTCAGGGCTGAGGCAGAGACAGCAGCCCAGGAGGTTAGGAGAGCCCAGAAATAGGATTCGGGCCAGCCAGGACATCGGGGAAGATATCTTAAAATGGCTGAATCTTAAAAGATGAGTAGAACAGAGCTTTGGGGTGGGGAGCAAAGAATTCTAGCATGATGAGCAAAGGCTGTAAGGTGAGAATTCGGCTGGTGTGCATTGGGAACTACAAGTCCCATTCTTGTTAGGGGGTGACAGAGAAGGAAGGTGAGTAGCAGGAGATGGGGCTGGAGAGTTTCAGTCAGATTTCAAGGGCCTGGAACTCCACATTGCCTTGATCATTTCCCTAATATACTATGTTTCCTGCTCATGGACCTTCAACACCTCCCTATTACCTTTGTGATGCAGAGAAAACACACAGGCCTGGCATTCAAAACTCTTGTCTGTGCCCAGTCTCCGTTTCCATCCTCAGCACCGCTACACACTCCATCCACTCCAGCCAGGTCGTCTCCTCTGCCCATTGCAAAAGTTATTCTCATTTTGGCTTTTCTCACTGTCCCCTGAATTGGTAGGCATCCCCTCCCTCTGTTTTCTTTTCTTGTATGAACCTCTCATCTCTGAGTCCCTCTAGGCCAATGGTTCTCAACCCCTGAAAGTACATTAGTACAAGGAGCTTTTACAAAAATGTCAATACCTTGGTACAACCCTAGACCAATTAAATCAGAATCTATTGGGTGTGGGGCCAGGGTAGCAGTATGTTTTAAAAGCTCCCAGGCTGATTTATTGTATATTCAGGCTTGAGGACCACTGCCCTAGAATCTCCAAGTCAGTTCTCATCATAGCTTGCCTCATAAGGGGAGGGATAAGTAACTTATACTGGCACAGTCCAACTCAGCAGTAGGCTTGGCTCAAAGAAGAGGCTGTAGGAAGATTCCTTGATTAGTTTGCAGAAGAGCCACAGGAACATAGATGTGTCTCCCAGCTGGGAAAATGAGCAGAAATGGGATAATGAGAGACGTGGTGGTGGTGGTGGTGGTGGGGAAGGGAGTGTACACTACAGACTGCAAGCCTTCAATCCTCCCTACCTTATTCCTTATCCGTGTTTACTTAGTCTGTTTTTGCTGCTTCCTGTGATAGTGTTATGTACCTTTATGCCTTCTCTTCTTAGTTTAGAAATATCTTAGATATCTCGAGTGCACTTCCTACATTCTTTTTTTCCCAAGGAAAGAGAACTAATAATACCAGATCACATGAGAAACACAATCTTTCCAAAATAACAGAATATGTCTACTTCCCACAAGACCAGCTCTTCTAGTCTCATCTCCCTAAATAGTACCATCGTCCTCTTGGTTGCTCCAACCAGAAGCTAGGGAATTGTGTTAGTGTTCTCCTTCTCTACCCACCTCTCCCATTCAATTGGTCAGTGAGTACTGTTGATTCTAGCTCCAAATCATCTCTTAATTTCATTTTGTCTCCTCTGGCACCACCCTAGTCTAAGTGACCATCATCTCTTGATAGTCAGTCCAGTTGCCCCTCAAGTCTTTTGGGTATACTGTCCCCTCCCTCCACAGACCCATCACAGAAGTAGTTCTCTCAATTTGTAACACCCTCTGCCTGGGTTACTCTTGCTCAGCCTTCACTTCTCAGCTCCAGATCACTTCCTGAAAGGAAGCCTTGTTGGTCCCCAAGATAAGATCATGGTCCCATTTTGTCTCTAGTATCATGCCTGGCACATAATCAGTGTTCTTTGGACATTTGTTGCATTGAATGAGTGGGTGAGTGGATTGCATGGATGATGAATTAGGGATCAGAGCCAAAGGAAGTATTCAGACCTGAAACCCTGGAGTCCCTCAGCTCAGGAAGGGGGGGTGGTCAGTGAAGGCTTTGACACACACAACAAGATAAGCCAAATAGTACCAGAGGGTTTACATGAAAAGGCAACAGGCTTCTTAACTCCTAACTTCAGCCCTACTTCCTGGAGGTAACCACTTTTAACTTGCTGTTTTCCATTCTCTTGGTGAGCAGTTCTGAGAATTGCTTTGATTAATTAACAGCAAGCTTTCAGATCTGGAATTTATGGCCCAGTGCAAGGTAGAGGTAGCCTGATGCAGAGGGGAAAAAGAAGCATGGCCTTTTAAATCAGTAAGGGTGGAAAGTGAATCTCAGCTCAGCCAGTTCTGGACTGTATGACCTTGAGCATTCTTCTTTGAAACAACCACATTTTCTTGTCTGTAAAATGAAGCAGTTAATCTAAGTCCCTTCCAGTTCTAGGCATCTAGTTCTGCCTCTTTCTTTGTCTCCTTCCCCTTTCCCCAGGAATGCTTTGAAGAGGACCCAGGTCGCAAGTGGATGGACCACTTGCTCAGTAACCTGGGGTGCCAGGCTGGTTCCCATACGGGACCCTTCATTGATAGCTACCGATACTTCCACCCAAAGCAGAAGGGGGCCTTCACCTGCTGGTCCACAGTCAGTGGCGCCCGCCATCTGAACTATGGCTCTCGGCTTGACTACGTGCTGGGGGACAGGACCCTGGTCATGGACACCTTTCAGGCCTCCTTCTTGCTGCCTGAGGTGATGGGCTCTGACCACTGCCCCGTGGGTGCAGTCTTAAGCGTGTCCTCTGTGCCGGCAAAACAGTGCCCACCTCTGTGCACCCGCTTCCTCCCTGAGTTTGCAGGCACCCAGCTCAAGATCCTTAGATTCCTAGTTCGTCTCGAACAAGATCCTGTGTTCAGGCAGTCAGCGCTGCAGCTCAGCAATCAAACACCGGTACAGATGCGCCAAAACAAAGCCCGTGTGCGCTCGACCAGGTCTCGGCCAAGTCAAGCTGGTTCCAGTAGAGGCCAAAAAAACCTGATGAGCTACTTCCAGCCATCCTCCAGTCGTCCACAAGCTTCTCCTAACTTGGAGCTTCCTAGCCTGGGCACCCTCGTGACCCCAAAGACCTCAGAAGAGGACGTGATGGCCAGTGTGGTGGAGGGGCGGGCCAAGGCTTCAGAGGCCAAGAATGAAAAGGAGGTACGGACCTCATTCTGGAAGTCTCTGCTGGGGGGACCCTTGCCCATGCCCCTGTGTGGGGGCCACAGGGAGCCGTGTGTAATGCGAACTGTGAAGAAGCCAGGACCCAACCTGGGCCGCCACTTCTACATGTGTGCCAGGCCCCAGGGTCCTCCCACTGACCCCTCCTCCCGCTGCAGCTTCTTCCTCTGGAGCAGGCCCAACTGAACCAACCCAGGCCTAGGGATGTCTGGCATGGTTAACCTTGTACATGGTCTGAGGCCAGCTTCCTCCTAAGCTACCTCCTCCTTCCTCAAGACCTCCTCTTCCTCCTCCACCTCCTCAGGGACCCTTCCCTTTCCTCTTTTTCTTCTTCCTCCAAGGCCTCCCTTCCTCTCTTTTCTTCCTGCCTAGCTCCTCCTCACTGGTGAGCTTCTTTTGCCTTAATGCTGTGACCCAGTCCCCCACCCCACTTCCCACGTTCCTCTCAGAATTACAGAAGAACCAGTTGCCCCAGGAAGTTGTGATTTTAAACCCCTTCCTTCCTTGCTGGGAAATGTATCTGTGCCTAAATAAAGTCTGTGTCTTTGTTGTAGTGCACCATGTTATGTGGACATTTTGGATGTGCTCCATAAAGCTGAGTCAGAGACGTTATCTCAGTCCCGGGTTTGCCAGCTGCCTGTAACCTGATGATATAACTTCCAGGGAGAGGGGAGGAAGGAGGAGTGGTGCTCACCATTAAGGTGCTCTGTTGAGTTGTTGGGGTTCCCCGCACTGCTGAGGTTGGATCAGCAAGGGAGGTGGGTGTGGTGGGGCAGAAAGCTCAAGTGGGCTGTGTAGCTTTAAACCAATGTTTCTCAACTGATGTGTCTCACAGCTGCCACAAATGGGTTACAGGGTGGAAAGAAATGGGTCCCTCAACCCTAGAGTTGCCAGGCAGGACCAGGAATTGCACAAGTGTCAGGAAAGATTGCCTCCTAGACAAGTGATACCATTAATTCACCCAAGCGTGCCATGCAAATGTTTTCAGTGTGTTATGACCTAGAAAGTTTGGGAGCATTGCCTTGAACAAGTTGCTTGCTATAGCCAAGCCTCTTTCTCACCTTGGGAAACAGAACTGATAAGTCTTGTTCTGTAAGGTGCTGTAAGAAGCAAAAAGGATAATGGATTGAGGAGGACATCCATTCTCTCTGTTGGAAAATACCTCCAGAGTTTTGGGGAGCCAGTCCTTTCCTCCAGGCAGATTGGTTTGGGCTGATTCCACCTCCTGGCTTCAGAGGCTACCTGGGGCCTGAGTTTCTGGGCCTACGCATGAAGAGTCAATCCCTGGATTTTTGTTGAAACCATGGGGAAAGAGCCATTTGATATAAACCTGCCAAATGTCCTGGATCTTTGTGTAACTCACTGTGTAGTTTTTGGCCTCTTCCTCTTTCTGGATCTCAGTTTCGCTATCAGTAAAATGGGACGGTCAGACCAACAGGTGATCAGTGGTTTCCTCATGGCTCTGCCACTTGTCTGAAGGGGTCAGGTATAATGTAGTTGTCTGTTCTCTGTCAAACAAAGGGCTACAAATGCTACACTTTGCTCTTTATTTTCAGGCTCAAGTCAGCTAGAGGCACACAACAAAGCAGAGGACAGGAGGCGGCCCAGCCCCAAGAGAGGTGCAGGTGTGGTGGGGATCCAAGGCAGCTTGTTTCTCAGGCATAGGTGGTGACATACTGGGGCCCCATGTTCCCAAAGTAGGAACGTTCCCACTCACTCATGAGCTCGAAGTGCACAGGACGGCGACAGAAGTTGCAGGCAGCTATAGATACGTCCTGGAGGGGCAGCCCCACCTCAGTCCAGACTGCCAGCAGCTTCTCTGAAGGTAGTGAGGGGAAGGGAGGGAAATAATTGGTTAGAGTAGGTCTTAATCCCTGTGTCACATTACAGATGTGCCAAGATATTGATCCCCTCAACCCTTTGAGATGTCTTGGAACCAGAAGTATCCTCCTCAGTTTGCTCCACTGTGTGCTATGAATGTTAGCATTTGTGTATGGGTTCTGTGTTGTATAAAAGTTTGAGAAGCACTCATGTGACATAATTTGAAGCTATACTGGCCTGGCCTGAACCAAGCCCTAAGTACAGGACATGCTGTGGCTCAAGAAGTGAATCCATCTAGTTGGAAACTCCTAGCCTGGTGAGGAAGATGACACTGACACTACCCACAACACAGAAGTGTCGTCAGTATTGTGACCTGGGAGCCTGGGGCAAGGGTTTTTCCTAGAGGGAGTGGGAGCCCAGAGGACAGAACCTGACCTTGCTGTCAGAAGTACCTCAGTTGTGTCTCTGTCCCTGGCTTTTTTTCATGCCTACTCCCTGTGTGATCTCATCTAGTTTTATGGCTTTAAATACCATCTGTATGCTGAATGATTCTGAAATTTTCATCTCTAGCCCAAAGCTATATCCTGAATTCTAGACTTGTATATCCAGTTGCCTTTCTATATCTCCACCTGGATGTCTAGTAGGCATCTGTAACTTAACATGAGCACAACTGAGCTACTGATCTCCATACTCTCCACCAAGTCTACCCTACTTTCAGCCTTACCCATCTCAGTTGATGGCAATTCCAGTTGCTCAGTACAAAAATGTTTGAGCCATCCTTTATTTTTCCCTTTCTCTCCTACCATACATCCAGTCTATCAACAAATACCATTGGCTCTACCTTCAAAATCTGACCACGTCTCATCACCTACAGTGCTATTTTCAGATCTGAGCCACCATCATTTCTTAACCCAGAATATTACAGTAGCCCCCTAATGGATCTCCCTGCTCCCAGTCTTTCTTTCAGTCTATTCTCGACATAGAAGTCAGAGAAATTCTTTTAAAACCTGAATCAGATATGTTACTCCTCTGCTTAAATCCTTCAGAAGGCTCTCCATTTCGGAGTTAAAGCCATAACCCTTCCAGTGGCCTATAAAACCCTACACAGTCTAGCCCACATTGCCCCTCCTCAGTTTTCTGTCTCTTTCCCTCTTGCTCACACCACTCCATCCACACTCATCTACTTATTGTTCTTCAAATACAGAAGGAATACTGCTGTGTTAGGGTCTTCCTTGTCTTAGGCTGTTCTCTCTGCCTGGCATGCCCTTCTCTTAGATTTCTGCCCAGCTAACTCCTTCACCTCCTTCATATCTTTGCTCAAGTGTCACTTTGGTGGTCTCTACCCATAACACTCCATTTAATGCTACAACCCTCCTCCAAGCTAGCCCATGTACCCCCCCCAACCAGCACGTTCTATCCCCTTTTTCCTGCTCTATTTTTTTCCATAGTGCTTAGAACTACCATGCTATTTAATTTGCACTTACTTTTTAAAGTGTTTTTTGACTATCTCCTTCCACTAGAATGTAAGTTCCAGAAGGATAGGGAATTTGTGTCTGTTTTGTTTACTACTGGATCCCCAGCATGTAGAACAGTGTCTAGCACACAGTAGATACTCAATAAATATGTGTCGAAAGAATGAATGAAAGGATGCCTGATTAAGTCTAGAAGATGAAAAGAAGTAAACCAGAGTAAAGGGTGAGGGAGGGCATTCCAATCAGAAGGGAGCATCATTAGCAAAATCTCAGAGGTAAGAGGCTAGAGCAAAATGAGGGAACTATAAATCATTCAGTGTAGCTGGAGAAATAAAATGAATGTGGGCAAGAAGTGAGGGCATAGAGATCACCATGTTGAAGGCACTGAATGCCATGCCAAGGAGCTTTGACTGTTCTCCAGGCCAGTTGTCTCCAATTTGGGGGCTTATACATCCTATTAGTATAAAAGTTGTAGTATGTACCTCCAATGTATGTATTTTTATATACTATATACATATATCATTGTCACTCTATATATTAGAGATCAATATCAGTCATGCTTAATTTCCTATTTTTTAAGATAAAAAGTAAACATAAAATTCTAATAAATCCCCTTACCCTATGGATCATCTTGCGTACCTCACCTTGGAGACCACTGCTCTAGTCTAGACAATAGGGAAAAATGAAGAGGTTTAAGCAAGAGAGCTATATGGTCAGATTTTTAGAAAAATCCCTCTAGTGGTCAATATGGATAAGGGATTAGAAGGAAGCAAGAGAGAAGCAGGAAAATTAGTTAGGAAGAAATCACACTGACATGGCTTAAAGAAGTGGCAGTGGAGAAAAGACATTTGAGAGCGATTGTAGAGAACATTTGCAAGATTTCATGATGGGTTGGCTATGACATTGAAGGACTGACTGGTGGAGTCATGGTGGATGCCTCTCACATTTCTTTTCTGCAAAAGCCCAGCATAAATGGACACTTGGAGAACTGAGAGTACTGAGAGGTCTATAATTGAAGCCTGGAGCAAGTGAGAGGACTGAGCAAAAGGTCCAGAAGTCTAGATCATTAGCTCACAGAGGTAGTATATAGATCTAGTGGTATGAGCATGGATGTAGAAACAGACTCTCCAGTTCAAATCTAATAGCTGTGTGACTTTGGACCAGTTATTATATATTTTTATGCCTCAATTTCTACATGTATAAAATGGAAATACTAATAATACCATCTCTACCCCATGAGGATTAGATGAGTTAATACATGTAAAGTGTTTAGAACAGTTCTTGGCACATGGTAAGTACTTAATAAATGTTGGCTAGCATTATTTGATGTTTTTAAATGAACGAATGAATGGCGCCTACCTGTCTTGTCTTCCCGGGACTCATTCTGCCTATGCTCCAGACAAACAGAATGACTGTTGCCCATGTATGCCCTCTGTTTTCCTATTTCTAGGTCCATGCTCGTGGAATTCCCTTATTCTGGAATGTCCTTACACCATACCACATGTACTTCAAGGTGCAGCAGGACTTCCTTACCAATAAAGCCTCTTTAATTTCACACTTCCTATACCCTCTCTAGCCATAAAGGAGCACTCTCCTTCCAGTTCCCAGAGTACTGGAATCATCACACTGGACCAGTACGATCCATGTTTATGTCTGTCTCCTTTGCTATACCATCAACTGCCTATGTGTCTTTCACCCAACAGACCTAGAATGAGAACCTGCTCTATGCCAGGCCCTGCACCCAACAGGAATCCAGTAAACTTTAGGTGAATTGACTAAACTGACATCTTTCAGAAAGCACCGAATCCTAACCACTAGACCACCAGGGAGCGTCTAAACTGGCATCTTTCAGGATAAAACCCAAGCTACTCAGCTCTACAAGCCTCTAAATCTTGTGTTGTCTTTGCAGGTTCATAGATAAACACTCCCCTCCACCACTCCATTCTTAGTACCCTACATTCCAGTAACACCTGCTTATTGTTCTTGATAAGTCCCAGGCTACTTCTCACCCTCCTCCTTGCCTTTCTTCATGCTCTTCCTTCTGCTAGGAATACCCCTTCTACACCTTCTTTCTTCTCTTGGTCCAATACCACACAGCTTTGTAAGACTCAGCTCAGGTGTCACCTCCACTAGGAAGCCTGTCTTGAATCCCACAGGTTGGGTCAGGCTGCTCCTCTCTGCTCCCACAACTCCCCCATACATTGTCTTTGTTGAACTTTGATCAGCCCTTGAAGTCATTGTTTGGATCTGCTATGATCTCCTCAACCAAACTGAAGCCCTATGAGTATAAGGACTGTTTCTCATTCATTTATGACCCTAGTATAGGGTCTGGCACATAATAGATGTTCCAGGAATATATTTTTAAACTGAATGGCATCCATTCTCAACTTCTTCACATACTGGGGCTGAAGGGAAGGAGAGTACTGTAGGCACCCATGTTGAGGACTTACCCACAAAGTCTTCCATCATCTGAGGGCTGTGGTGGGGGGAGGGTGCCAAGCGCAGCAGCTCCTCACCCCGGGGGACAGTTGGGTAGTTGATGGCTTGCACATAGATGCCATGCTTGGAGAGCAGGAGATCACAGATCCTGCTGTTCAGCGCTGCATCACCCACCTGGGCTCAGGAGAAAAGGCTGTCAGTATCTGCCACCCTGGTATCACTATCACTAGCTCCATAAAGTAGGTGGAGGGAGCCAGATCAAGGAACACTACTGAATTTTGGGACATATTTTTTCATAAGAGGCTTAGTCAGTGGCAGGTCTAGAATTTCCATCAAGGAGTTGCTCAGAGGCAGCAAATTTGAGATACATGTACCTCAGTGTTCATAGCAGCACATACACACACACACAGTGGAATATTACTCAGCCATAAAAAAGAGTGAAATATTGCCATTTGTAGCAACATGTATGGACCTGGAGAATATTATACTAAATGAAGTAAGACAGAGAAAGACAAATATTGTATGATATCACTTATATGTGGAGTCTAAAAGATAATACAAATGAATCTATAAAGAAAACAGACTCACAAAAAACAAACTTATGGATGCCTAAGGGGAAAGGGAGGAGGGGAGGGATAAATTAGGAGTATGGGATTAACAGATACAAACTACTATACATAAAATACATAAGCAACAAGGATTTACTACATAACACAAGGAACTATAGTCACAGGGAACTATTAAATATATAACACAGGGAACTATTACTATCTTGTAATAACCTATAATGGAAAATAATCTGAAATATATATATATATATAACTGAATCACTTTGCTGTACACCTGAATCTAACACAATATTGTAAGTCAACTATACTGCAATTAAAAAAAAAAAAGAAAGGACGTGGAGGTGGCACTAGGGACCTTGTCTTGAAGCTGTTGGCAGAGCAAGCATACTTAGCTAGTATGTTAATTTGGGGTGGTTCTGGGTAAGAAGATAAACCCCCCTCCCTAGCCACCTCTGGGGTGCTGTCACTGGGTTAATTAAAGAAACATATTTACAAAAGCAGTCTTTCAAGGGAACATTGGGTTAGCCCAAGAACAGCGACCATTCTCATCCATAAAGGTCACAAAAAATTGTCCTTACCATACCCCAGCTTACCGACACACACAAATAGATGTCATTTAAGAAAGAATTAGCGGTCCATTTTTTTGGTTAACATTTTTATTGGAGTATAATTGCTTTACACTAGTGTGTTAGTTTCTGCTGTATAACAAAGTGAATCCGCTATACATATACATACATCCCCATATCTCCTCCCTCTTGCATCTCCCTCCCACCCTCCCTATCCCACCCCTCTAGGTGGTCACAAAGCACCGAGCTGATCTCCCTGTGCTATGCAGCTGCTTCCCACTAGCTATCTATTTTACGTTTGGTAATGTATATATGTCTATGCTACTCTTTCACTTCATCCCAGCTTACCCTTCCCCCTCCCCATGTCCTCAAGTGCATTCTCAACGTCTGCGTCTTTATTCCTGTCCTGCCCCTCTGTTCTTCAGAATCTTCTTTTTTTTTTTTAGATTCCATATATATGTGTTAGCATACGGCATTTGTTTTTCTCTTTCTGACTTACTTCACTCTGTATGACAGTCTCTAGGTCCATCAAAAGAGTCATGTACCACAATGTTCATTGCAGCTGTATTTACAATAGCCAGGACATGGAAGCAACCTAAGTGTCCATCGACAGATGAATGGATAAAGAAGATGTGGCACATACATACAATAGCGGTTCATTTTTAAAGGCAGTAAACACACACATAGTTGGGAATCCAAAGTAGCAGCTAGCCCCATGGCTTTTGATTCTCTATTTTCTGACTTCAGTTCTCCGTTAAGAAATACATTTCACACCATGACCGTACTATACACACATACACATAAACGTGCATATACGCAACTGAAACAAATTTCTTATAAAACGATACCCTTACTATGTGTGATGTGCTCCAACATTTCCTATTCTATTTCTTCTATTTTTTAATGCTAATCATAACCCACCAAACTGACTTTGTGACCCATTAATGGTCTTGATCCACAGTTTGAAAAAACTGAGGGTCAGGACAGTCTAATAAGCATGGGATAATAGCTAATGCAAAATAAGCATGAGATAATGCAAACAAAAAAAAGACTGGCTAATCCAGAATGACTGATAATTTTTCAAAAAGGGTAACAAAACTGGCACTAAGGAGGATGGTTAACAAGAAAGCAGAATTGACAGGGACAGGTGTCGGTTTGCTGGGTGTGAGAAGGCTCCCAGAAGAGATAGGTGAAGAAGGCAATGGGCAGTGTGGGGCTCTCACCCGAATGGGGATGATGTGACTGGGGCATGGGATGACAGGAAGGCCTCTGTCCATTAGTAGCTGACGCATGTGCTTGACATTGCGCTGGTGGGCCCGCCTCAGGGCTTGGCCCTCCTCTCCCTTGAGCAGCCGCACGGATTCCAGAGCTCCAGAGAGCACCATGGGAGGCAGTGAAGTGGTGAAGATGAAGCCAGCAGCATAGGAGCGCACCATGTCCACCAAGTCACGGGTGCTGGCGATGTAGCCGCCCACACAGCCAAAGGCCTTGCCTGGAGACAAGGAGGAGAATGAGGAGGATATGCACAGACCCCATTATCAATCCCCCAAGGAACAGAGTCATGCACCAGGTAACACAAGGAGGTATACCAAAAGCTGGAGCTCCAGACTCCCTTCACAGGCCTCTGTTCATCTCCCCTGTCCATGACAAGGCAGACAGAGCTGATAATTCTGCTGCTTTGAGATAGGACTTTCAAGGCCTGCCATATGCAATGACTAGATACGCAGGAGCTGGGTGGGGACCATCAACTGGTTAGGCCCAAAAGTGGAGCTAAAATGAAGCTTAGGGCTGGGGTGGGGGAGGAGTTTAGAACCACAACTCTCCACTCACTGAGTTGAACTTGGCTATTTGGCCTGTCTCAGGGGTCTTCTCAGAAAACCCTCCCAGACTTTCTCAGCAGCTCTGCAGTGGGGTGGGAGTGGGAGGAGAGAATCCAGGAGTTCCATAGCCTGGGGCTGTAAATTCTACCCGAATAGCTCCTGCAGTTGTGGGGAGGAGGAAGAAAAGGGTCTTCTAGGGGCTTCCTTTCTGGATTGTATATAAGGCCAACCCAAGGGACTCACTCACCAAGAGTTCCAGAGATGATGTCAATCTTGTGCATAATTCCATCACGCTCCCCAATTCCAGCACCCCGGGACCCATACAGTCCTACAGCATGAACCTCATCCACGAAGGTCAGAGCCCCATACTGGTGGGCCACATCACACAACTCCTCAAGGGGACAGATGGCACCTGAGCAAAGCCAACAAATAGAGGTAGATCATAACCCTTCCCCAGCTCCATCTCCAGCACGGAATTTGTGACCCATGACTACTTTAGGTTGGGAAAGGAGGTGGGTGTGCACTGTCAGTTGGGGCTATGCCAAACCTCTTTATATGTGTTGACTAATTTCACCCCACTCCCACCCAAGCTGTGTGTGTGTGTGTTTTCCCCAGCCTGTGATTAAGGCTTGCCTCTCTTTCTATTTTTACTTCATTCTGATATCTGTCATCTTGTTTATGCTATTTGCTATTTGTTTATGCTATTTATGCTATTTGCCAGCCTCTCTCTGCTTCTTTTTTTTTCCATACAAGTCTAGGATTGGCACTAGCCTATATGATGCCTTTGTTTAAATAAATTGAAAAACAGTAACCTTTTGCTCCAAGTTAATGTAGTCCTGATTTTAGATCCTGCTCACCCCCTCAGCCAAGTACTGTTGGCAGCCCTGTCAATATTGTTATTCTTCACTGGTCCTCCCTATTTCTGTCTTTCTGGCTTTTTGTCACTATCTCTCTTTTTGTGGCTATTTCCATCTTTGTTTCTGTGTCTCTATTTTTCTATCTCTGCCTTTGTTTTTCTCTCTCCTCTCCCCTTCCTCCCTCTGTCTCTTTGTCAGTGTCTCTCTCACTCCCTCCCTCACCTTCCTCTCTCACTTCTCTCTTTCTTACTGTTTGTGTCCCTTTTTTATCTACCTTTCTGACTTCAGACTTTTTTTCTCTATATCTTTGTCTCTTTCTGAGTTTCTTTGTGCCTCTGTTTCTGTCTTTTCTGTGTCTCTGTGGGAATATATTTCTTTCTCATCTCTGTCAATGTTGTTACCCGAGGGCCCCCACCCACAAACTCAGTCTCAGTATACTGAATGAAAGTGAATTAGAAGTAATCTGTATGTTCCTGTACATTTTCCATGCAGATATACCATTTTTCCCTGTTATTCTAGACATCTTCTATGCTGATAGTCGTTTATAAGGTCTTCAAATGGCTGTGAATCTCATGTATAGACTTTTTGGCCAGTCTACATATACAAGAACCACACTTCTGCCATTCCCCATCCCTGGAAACTAATGGTACAGGGAGTTGGAATACAGAAGAAACTTCTTCTGGTGGGAACAGGGACTCCAGGCCTGGATTAAAGTATATGAGCTGGGACAACAGGAGGGGAGAACACCACAGGAGTTGGAGCCCAAGACAAAGAGGACAGTGTGATGGCTCAAGCATCATTTCAGTGGGAGGAATTCAGCCCTATGGTTGACAGTTTAGGCAGGGTTTCCACCAAAAGAATAAGGAACCATTCATTTGCAAATGTAAGGAAGTAGAATGGTTCCAACATGGCTTTCACTACAGAAATAATGAATTAGAGGGAATTCCCTACTGGTCCAGTGGTTAGGACTCTGTGCTCTCACTGCTGAGGGCGCAGGTTTGATCCCTGGTCGGGGAGCTAAGATCCCACAAGCCGTGCAGTGTGGCCGAAAAAAAAAAAAAAAAAAAAAGAATGAATTAGAGTAGTCTATTATATAAATTAACTTACTTAAATTCTCGCAGCTACTCTATTGTTATCATCTCCATTTTTAAAAGGTAAGGCAACTGAGACACAGAGCAATTAAGAAACTTGCCCAAGCTAGTAAGTTGTCATGCTGGGACTTGAACATGGATAGTTTGGTTCAACAGCCTGTGCATCACCATTGCTTTATGTGATGGCACTTACATTGGCTAAATCAGAGAATACAGTGGACTCTCCTTTGTTTCACTTGGAAAAGTGACAAGTTGAAATGAAGTGAGGACCTCTTCCTTTTAATAAATCCAGAAGGTTATGCCTAAAACCCATGATTTCTGCTTAAAAGGGACAACAATAGAATGATTTGAGCATTGTTTCAGTTGGGGAAAGAAAAGAGGTAGGAAGATATTGGACCCTGAAAAATCTCCCAGGCAATGGTTTGTGAAATTTTCTGTTGCAGAAACCAGACACTGGGATGACTGATTTGCACTTCTAATGGAGGGAGTGTCATGTGAAGGAATTGGAATCGTACATCCTAGGGTTCAGGTACTCACTTTGGCACCAATTTACTGAGCCAACCAAGACAAATTGTGTACTGTCTCTGCACTTTAGTTTCTTAACCTTTGAGATCAGTGTAATAGCTGCCTCCATCCTTTGGCATTTACTGGCTGTGTGACCTAGGGCAAGTCACTTCACTTGTTTATGTCTCAGTTTCCTCTTGTAAATAAACAGAAATAATGATAGCACCTACCTCATAGAATCATGGTGAAGATTAAGTGAATTAATACATGTAAAATACTAATAATTTTGCTTGGCACATAATAAGCACTCTATAAATGTTAGCTGTTATCATTATCATCATAGTTTTTGTGAGACCAACTTTAGTAAACATACACTCACACATATACATACCATCCATGGAGTGAACAGTCTCAAAGGCCACAATTTTGGGTGTTTCAGGGTTGGACTTCTTTAGAAGTTTCTTCAGGTGGTCAGGGTCATTGTGCCGGAAGACAAACTTCGCTGCTCCACTATTGCGGATACCTTGGATCATTGAAGCATGGTTGCCTGCATCTGAGTAAATCTCGCACCCTGAAGAACCAGATGCATAATGCTTAAGCTTCTGTCCCAGTGTTCACACTTCAACCTCAGGATTGACCTGGCAGGGACAGAGAGCCAACCCTTTCCTCCCTTTAAAGACTCTGCTCTGCTTCTCCATCCTCTGGAAGCCTTTGTAACACCTCTTCCTCTCTTGGAAGAACTCCTCTGCCCTGAAATTCTGACCCCTACACTCTTCCCTCCAGGCATTTCTAACTCTGGTCTGGCCTTTGACTATCTTGAGGTGGAGAAAATTTGAATTTCCCAAGAAGCTCCAGAGTTTCCTGAGGACAGGGCCTATGTTCCTTCTCCTAGACACCAAGATTAAGCCTTGGAAAGGAGTTTATCCCAGGGAATGTTTGCTGATTTGGACTGATGCTAGATTCTTCCTGATCTAGATGAAATCCCACCGCTTCCAGGTATCATCCTTCTGCTTATAGTTACAGGGTAGACACTCATCAGACTTTCACAATTTGAATCATAAGCTCATGACAAGTCAGAGCTGGAAGGGCCAATGGTGACCATGGAATCTAATCCCTTTACTGTACAAGTGAGGAAGCTAAGGTCCAGAGAGGGGAAGACCTTTCTCTAGGACCTGAGGAATGCAGGGCTTTTTACTGGACAATGCTGGGAGAACAGGTAGAGATGGGACGTTGGTGGATGGAGTTGATTCCTGGGCCCCAAAAACTGCACTGACATCAAGGAACTGTGGCCTTTCATTAGAGTAAGGGATCACTTCTACCTGTGGAAATCAGGCATGACTTCCTGGAGGACCTGCTGTGAAAGATAAGTAGACTGGGAGTTTCTAGGGAGCAGGAGCCACATCTTTTTATCTTTCTGTCTCTGGTACCCAGATTAAGGCTAAGTGTACTTTAGATGCTAAGCAAACCTTTCCTGAATGAATGGATAAAAAACCAAATTCCTGATTTTTAAGTGAGTGAATGAATATATGAATTAATATATTACTGAATGAAAGAGTGAGAGGAAGGGTGTCAAAAGATGAGCCTGAAGAGATAGGTAGAGGCCAGATTTTGAGGGCTTTAGAAAGCATTATAAAGAGTTTGGATTTGGTCCTAAGGGCAGTGGGGATCTATTAAAGGGTTTGGGGCAGGAGAGTAACAAAGATAGGTTTGCATTTTAAAAATATGATCTGATTGTTGTGAAGAATATATTGTAGGAGGGCAAAGGTGAAATCAAGAAAATGATGTTGGTCTAGGTGAGGATGGTTGCAGAGGAAATGGAAAGAAGTTGAATTCTAATGGCTGAAGAGGGGGTTCACTGAAAACATTCCCAAAGATGTTGGCTTTAGCTGGGATTATGTGTGATCTCGGAAAAAGTTTCTGAGAAGCAGTGGAGGTGTTTACAGTGTGCTGAAAAATCGACAGGAAGTGAGGAAGTGGATAACAAGTGTGGAGACTTCTCTCAAGCAGTTTGCCTGTTATAAGGAGGAGAGAGAAGGGCAGTATCTAGAGAGTGATGAGGGAAAATTTTTTTTTTTGAGATGCAAAAGACTTCAACATTTTTAAAGAGTGGGAGAGGCTAAAGATACAGGAGGGAGAGAGAGAACTCATAGATCAAGGTTCCTGAAGAGGTAGAGGACACAGAGCACCAATGTAAGAATTAGTCAACAAGAAAAAGGGCACCTCTTCTACTGTGACAGGAGAGAAGGAGAGAGGAGAGGACATGGGGGAATGCTCATGAGTCTATAAGTAGTTTGAGGCAAGAAGTTGAGGACATTACTGCGTGGGGTCTTCTATTTTCCGTGTGGTAGGAGGTGAAGTCATTTGCTGTGGTTGAAGGTGAGGTGGAGGTGTAAGAAGGCTGAGGAGAGCGGGGTTTGGCAAAGTTACCTTGGAGACTTGGAGAGCTGACTATGAAAACAGGATTGCCAGGCAGCATAGAGGACCTGGTAGAGGTTGGGGATCATGAATTTTTAGTGGCTCCCATCTGAGCAATTATATAAGACCAGGATTGACATAAAGAAGGTAGAGAGTTATATTCATCCAGGGTTGGGCTATGATGGAAGGATGACAGGCATATTAGTTGAAGACATTATTGGCTAGAGAATGGGGGAGTGGGAAGATGGGATTCAGATGGAATCTAGTGTATAAGTGAAGGGATTGGCTTTAGGCAGAAGGAGAGATGCGCTTTCAATTTGTAGAAGGAAAGAATGAAAGAAGGGTACATGAACAGTCAGATGAATTTGTGGATTTGGTGGCTATAAGTTAAAGGAGCTCCTGTCTGGTGGCTTCTGTTTTCTTTGTGTTGTAAGATGTGAGGTTATTTGCTAAGAATGAAGGAGGAGGTAGCTACAGGTTTTAGAAGGAGGAAGAAAGTTTGAAAAAGTTGATGTAGGGACATAAAAGGACTGTTTATAAGTGTTAAGAGTGCAGTTGAGTTGGGAAATGATAAATTTATGATGTTACCCTTCTGTGACGTTGGGATATAGTCATCCAGTGTTGAGGAGATGCAAGGTTGGTTAGAAGGAAGGGCAATGGGAGCAAGTGAACTCAGAAGACAGGGAAGGAGTGATGGAAGCAGTAAACCTGGATGTTGTAGTGCAGGATACCACCCACTGAACAAAGCTCAGGCCCCAGGCTTACCTGGCAAGATCTTGGCCAAGGTGAAGAGAGTAGAGTCATTGGCCACAAAGCATGAAGAGAAGAGCAGGGCTGAGTCCTTCTGGTGCAGCTCAGCCAGCTCTTGCTCCAGCTCAACATGAAACCTGCTGGTACCCGAGATGTTGCGGGTGCCACCAGCTCCAGCTCCATGACGCTGCAGGGTCTCTCTGACCAGGAGAAAACAGAGGGGGGACAAGGAGAAGAAACTCTTGTCAGATTCTGAGGAACTGGGGAGGTTTCTCTTCCTTGAAGGGGGTCAGTATTGACTTAGTGATTCTCTATGAGCTGTGTCCTATATGACCAAGTAGAGGGGAGGCTGGGGACAATGGGGAGAAATGGACCTTCCTTCTCAGGCTGAAAGCACTCAGGGATGGAGGGAGAAGCCAGGTTGAGCTTGATTAGCTTGGAAGACCTTCTAGAGGAGTTCACACATCATCTCTGGTAATACTCATTCTGCAGCCAGAGTAAGAACTCATAGAGAGTGGGACTTGCTCGGTTTCTCATCCTTTCCTTTGTAGCACTGGACACCAAAGAGTTTGGAAAACATGACTTGTTGACTTAGTCCATGTCTGAGGATTAGATTTGCTGGAGGACCTTGGACAAAAGGGGTGTTGCGTGGAAACAAGGTTTCCACTGTCAGCTCTGCCTTTTCCTTCCATGCGTGGCTTTGGCTCTTCTCTGGATGTCTCCCCACAGCTCATGGCTCAGACCCTACTACTCACTGTGTGGCTTGCAAGACCCGAGGGTGCCGGCTCATGCCCAGGTAGTCATTACTGCACCAGACAGACACATCCTTTGAAGCCACAGATGCCTCAAAGAAGTGTTCAGCAAAGGGGTATGCATCAGCCCAGCGGTTCACAGTCTTGAAAACACGGTAGGTGTGGTCCTGTTTCTTCTCCATGATCTTGTTCCTAAAAAACTGGTCATAACCAAAGACATGGTTTCCTGCAGGAGTAGAAATGGGGATGAGAAGAATTCATTTTAAATGACTTCCTGGCTAGTCCATATTTTATTCATGCTGTTGATTTGGTGTTCTCCAATTCTCTTTCCATTTATTCATTTATTTGATCAGTCATTAACTTACTGGGTCACATTAACTCTCTACTATTTCATTCAACCATCCCTTTGCTTACTCACTGGCTCATTCACTTAGTAATTTATTTATACATTCACTCAGGCTTCCTACACTTGGCATGGCCTCATCTCTTTTCCCAAGGTTAGTATGGCACCCTCCTTACTAGAATCACTACTTCTAGTTTCAGTGGAAGAATATTGATAGGTCTAGTTTCTAGTCATAGCTCTGGCACTTCCTAGTTGTGTGATCTTGAGCAAGTCATGAATCCTCTTAGTTTTAATTTCCTCATCTGTAGAATGGGATTAATAATATCTTCCATGCAGAATTGTGACCATCTGATGACAAACAGAATGTAGTACACCCAAACTAGTGTCTGGCACATAGTAGTAGTATTGTGATTATTGTAATATAGTAGTAGTAGTAATAATAATAATAATAATTTTAAATAATATTATTATAGCCAACATTTAATAAGTGCCTATTACATCTAATACCCTCTCTTAGGAACGTATAAATATTATTTTATTTATTCCTCATAACAACCCTATATGGAAAGTTCTATTAGTATCTCCATTTTACAAGTGCGGAAACAGAGGCTTATGGAGGTTAGGTAACTTGACCAAGGTCATACAGCACATAAGTGGCCTACAAATAAGTGACCTAGAGTCTACTTCTTTAACCATTACCACTACAAAATGGAGCAACCCTACTTTTAGGATAAATTGAAATAATGTATGCCAGTGGGCTTGTTGAACTCCAGAACTCTATCCATGAGACAAAAATCATGATTGTTTCAGATGGCAACTTATATGGTAGGGGTGTAAATTGGAAACATCTTTGCTGTGGGGATGTTTGGAAATATGTACCAAAAGTTTTTAAAATGCACATGCTGACATACCTAGGGGAATATTTGCAGCATGTTTAACAGAAAAATTGATATCCAGAATTTACTTTTTAGAAACTCTGAACAATTACTATGGAAAGTTTTAACCCAATAGAAAAGTGGGCAAAGAATATAAACAGACAATTCAATAAATGTAGAAAAAGATGCTTAATCGGGGAAAATCAAACTGCAAAAACAAATTTTCACTCATCAAATTGATAAAGATTTTAAAATGTGATAATACTAAGTGCTGGAGAGCGTGTGAGAATATGGATTCTCTTTGATAACTGGTACACCACTTTGGAGGACTAATTGGCAATATTTATTAATATTGAAAATGTACACACCCCTATGTCCTGAGAATTGTCACCTCTTAGTGTCTATTCTAGAGGAACACTTACCTATGTACATGAAAAGGTACATTCAAGGATGTTTGTTGCACCTCTGTTTGTAATAGGAAAAATTGGAAGCAACCCAATAGAGGAATAGCTAAATACTCTCTAGTACAGCCACACTAAGTCTAAGATAATACTATATATTATCTTTGGATACATTTATATGTATGTAAAACCAACATACAATGTAGAGTGGAAGAATACACACAAAAAATTGGAAACAATTACCTGAAATATAGGTGCTTGGTTAACTAAATGATGTTGCATTCATGCTACAGAACACATTTCAACCATTAATAATTATTATGCAGCTCTATGTTTAGGGACATGGAATAATGCCCATGACATATTGTTAAGTGAACAAAGCGTAATAACAAACTCCAGGTGGAATAAGATCACATTTCTAATAAAAACATGTGTGTGGAGGGAAGTGTAGTTTTGTGTGTGTGTGTGTGTGTGTGTGTGTGTGTGTGTGTGTGTTTAGTCATAGGAAAATATCTGGAAAAAGTATGACAAAAAGCTAATGGTGGATGGTGGAACTCTGAGTGCTTTAAATTTCCCTTTTTATATTCTTTTTATATTGGGAAACTAGAACAAATTCTATTATGAAAAATGAATATAAACACATATAAGAGAGGGGGAAAAGGCTCTCTGCGAAGGATGAGAGTTTTTGAGGGAAACATGGAGAAGAAATAATAGGAATACACCTAATATTTAATGAAGCTTCATAACAAGTTAGAAGCACTTCCATAAGTGTAATTTTATTTCCTTCTCATAATAACTTGAGTTATTAAAATCTCACTGGAGGTAAGTGACTTACTTTCTAAAGCATGCAGATACAACAAGTGCCAGCATTAAAATTTAAACTCAGACTCCCTTTGGCTCTAAAGTGCTTCCTTGCCATTGCCTCTACTGTGTCAGAAGCCCTTTCAGCATTCCTTCCATATTCCTACCCCTTTTACTTCCTCCTCAGCAAACTCACCAGCCATGTTGTTCTGAATCAGGTGCGTGACCTTCTCTGAATTTTTCTCTGACTCCTGGGGACTGAAGAATGGCTTCCTCAGGCTGGTTGAGGCCAGGAAGATGGGCAGGTCTGAGAAGGAGTATGGGATTCATTGGCCATGAAAAAAGGGGGGAAAAGGAAAGCATGTGATATCTTCTTTAAACGCAATACAACATATAAAAATTCAAGGTTAGGAAGTAGGGAAGCCTTGTGCAGAGAGAAGAAATATTCTGCAAAGTGAGCCCTTTCTCATCTCCCCAAGTGGAGACTTATATGTCAGAAAACCATCCATAGGCTGAATTACACTTCTCTTCACTAGGACTTTCCCTTGGGTGAGATAACTGGAGCAGCAATGCTGAGTCTTGCACATGGAAGGTAGATGCAGGACAGTGTACCTTACTCTTCGTTTCTGAAAGTCATTAAAATTCAATTTTGAAATTTTTACTCTTAATTATATCCCAAAAGGGTCTATGAAAGATGTTGACTGTATGGCCAACTCTCAAGTGTGGCCAACTCTCAAGTGTGGCCTTCAGTGGTCTGCACCAATTGAGTTCACCTGGGCTCCATACCCTTCTAAAGAATGTACCTGCTTCCAAAACTCACTCTTTTATGCAAATCCAGATTGTCATAGAGTGGTATTGCTTAAATGTGGGAGCCCAGCCTGTTGGAATCCATTTAGCCACTTGGGAGAGAGGAGGCAGAACTCTAGAAGGCTCATTTTAGACTAATAGCTAAAAGTTACAGAAGCATGTATGTGTGTTGGGGAGGGTGCATTTCAGTGCACAGTCTATGCTATTGAGTACCATGGTTCCCCTGGAAAAGACTGGACTTCCATCATGAAATGTATACTAGCTGCCCTGAGCTGCCTAGCTCAGGATCGTAATAAAGTGAAATCAAGCATTAGGTGTAGAGGTTACATGAGGTGGAACTTAACTCCAACCTGTCTTGAAAGTCTTCACATCCTCCTGGACTTCTGGGGCTGCCTTCTGCACAATTTTACTCTTCCCATCCTGGAGTTCCAACAGCATGAAGGGACAGTGGCTCTTGGCCCAAGATGGAGAGTCTATGCAAAGTTAAGAGAGTAAGTGGCAGTGAGCTTCTAGCTGTAAGTTTAACAGTGGTCACTAAGAAGTACTATATCTCAAAGCTCTATCTCAGGCTATGGTAGAGACACAGAGATGGATGTATCTGGTCCCTAGGGGAGTTCCTGAGTTGTTGGGAATGGCACATACTGAAGACACATTATGAACAGTGCTGGGATGGGAGGGAGGACATGGGCTAGAAGAGGAAAGGGACATGACCCAGAATTGGACTTGGACAGGCTGGAAGTCTAGCTAGACTTCATAGAGGAGATGATGCCCAAGTTAAATGTTGCATGAGAAGTATGAGATACTCTAGTAAAGATAATGGGAGAGAGTCATTTGACAGGTGCAAAGACACAGAAACTTAAGAAAACAGAGTTAATCCAGACAACTTTAAGTAGTTTCAGCATGACTGGAGTATATAGAATGTGAGGGGCATGAGAGTGAAACTCCTTTTAGAGATACTGCCAGAAGTCAGAGGTCAGTGTATTTTTAGGCAAGCTCATTCTTCCTTGATACTTTTCACATGAACCCTTCCAATTATTAGGTAATGATGACCAGTATGACTTGGAACCTTATCTCTAGGACCCAGACATTCTCCCCCCTTTGCCAGCAGTGACTTCTTACCCCCTCCAGCCTTGGTTGCCTTAAGGTGGATTTGAGAATAGGTTGTTCCTTGGGTGGCCAGGATGGGACAGCGTCCAATACCAAACAGGAACTGGTGAGTCTTAATCATCTTGCCCAGGAGGGCTGTGGGGCTCCGGATAAGCACTGGGCAACGCTGTAGCAACATGGCTGCTGCCACCCTCTTGAGCCCGAAGTTCTGCATAAGATGTGGAAGAGATGAGATTCCACCATGAAGACCTGGCTGAAAGCCAAGGGTCATTCTTGTGTTTGATCCTTTGCCTTTAGCTTCTCACCCAGCTTGCCTCCCTCCCCAGAGATGCCTTTATTGTCATTTCAGGGTAAGAACTTTCCAAATATTAAAATGTACTAATAAGGCATCAGAGAGGAAGAAACAGGAAACTGATCATTAGACAAAAGAGGTGAAGAAAAGAGTTCCCACTGGAGGTCAGAAAGCCTGAATTCTGATTCAGACTCTGCCACTGACCCCCTCTGTGATAGTAAGGATCACTGAAGTGTGATTGTGTGTGACAGGATGAGAGTTGACAACCCACCAACCCTTTGATCAACACTTAAGGCTAAGACTCTCTCTAAGAATATTGGCCTCAGCCAAATGAAGATTCAACTTGCTAATGCAGACAGATGCCATTGACCAGGGCTCATGAGGCTTCACTCAGAGTGTTTCCTGAGCAGGCCCAGTCAGAGAGACAAGGAGCTTGAGGCCATAGGTACCAGCTTAAGTAGATTCAGGGAATAGGACAAAAGGGCACCATGTGCCACCAGACAGGTATTTTACTGCCTTTGGATTTTCTCCTGGATTTTGGAAAAGCAGATAGAGATGTAGGTGAAAGCAACACCCAAGGAATCTGGGAAACAAGTCTATGGGTGAATGAAAGAGGCGGAGGCTAAGACAGAGGAGAGAATCAGGGTGGGGAGAATATAATTAAAAAAAATACACATAGTAGGCATTCAATAAATATTTATTGAATTTGGGAGTAAATTAATGAATGAGCAGGGACTCAAATGGAGGAAAGAGAATAGAGGAAGAGTCATAAAGAAAGAAAAATTAGGAAAGATAAAAGGAGGAAAGTAATAGAGAACAAAGGTGCAATGGTAGTAGTGGAGTTACAACAGAAATTGTGGGAGAGAGAAAGATCAAAGCCAGAGGAAAGGGGACAGGTAGAGATAAGAACAGGGAGAAGAGGACTGATCCAGAAAAGCAGAGGACAAGAGGATTATGGGAAATACAGAAGGTAGGGAAAGAGACTGAGATGAGAGAAAGAGAGAATGAAAGAGAGAAGATGAGAGAAGAGAGAGAGAGAAACAGAGCAGAGGTAGAGTTAGAGACAGATAGACAGAGGGACAAAAAAGGGATATGAGGCGAAATCAAGGCGCATGGAGGAATATACAAAGACTCAGAATACTGAGAGCAGGAGAGGAGAGAATCCAGCAGAGGCAGAGAGTCAGTCAGGCACAAAGGTAAAGGAGAAATTCTATCAGAGATTGTGTGGGTGGGGGAGAACAACAAAGAAGAGTTAGGGGAAGAGGATCTTGGCCCTCCCTACTGAAGGAGATGAGAGTGAGACTGAGTTAGAGCTAAGATCAAAGGATAGAGACAGAGAGATGGCTATTGTGGGTTGGGGGTTGGGATGAGGGAGGGCTGAGACATATAAAGACAAAGAGAGCTAGAGATAGCAAGAGGGAGAAATAGATTAAAAGAAAAAGGACAAACTAGAGATCCAGCATCAGAGGGTGAGACAAGATATGGGACAGGATAATGGGAGAGAGATGGAGGAATGTGGCAAGACTAAGGCCCTCCCACCACCAGGAGAGCTACTTAGTAGAACCTAACAGCACCTCTAGTATTTAAGGCTTTATGTTGTGGGGGGAAAGTGAACAGGAGGAGCTCGTGGCCATGTCATCATATGACAACCTCCTTCACCTCTTACAGAGCAACACCCCTCCCTTCTAGATCTCATAGAGAAAACACCCTCCTCCTAACTCACAAAGCAACCTCTTCCCCTTGTTCCACCCCAGAGCAACCTCCCTCCAACTCTCACAGTCTGTCATAAGAGCATAGGTTGGTATGTGGGGTAGGGTGTGTGGGTCCTGAAATTGGAAAAGGCCAAGGGGTGTTGAAAGGACTAATGAAACTCATGTTAAGACTTTAGGAAAGTGCCTAAAAGAAAATCTTAGCTTTTCTTATTTCAATTCCAGCTCCCCAGCTCCTTGTTGGACGTTCTTGGAAAGTCACTTCCCCTCTTTGGGTCTCAGCTTTCATCAACTGTCAAATGTAAGGTATTTATGTCTACCTCATATGATAGGTAATGAATTGGATTTGATGCCTACCTTATATCTGGAGATATGAGTTTCCCTTCTCCTGCCTTCCTGCAAAAGCTAAAGTGCTTGGGACTGAGCCTGCAGACCACAGATAAGGCTCCCAGAGTTTATCACGTTTAGGGTCTGACCACTCCCCAAGCTGAGACCAGGGTGTGGAAGAGGAGAGGAGTTCCTTTCTAGAATCATGTCTGTGCATCTGGCTGGGGCTGACCCTAGCTATTGGTGGTGAGGGGGGCGGATGGCCCAGGGAGAGGAGGCAAAGCAGATGGCCAGGTTCCAGGCTCCTGCAAATTCCTTTCCCCAACATTAACAACAATAATGACAACATTGGGGTATGTAATGTGAAGAAAAACCCCCAAGATTGGAAGCAAAGTCCAGTCCTGCCTTGGGATGATGGTGAATCCCACCCCCAGGTATAAAAACAGAAGTTCAGTACACACATCATCTCTAAGGGGCTTTTAGCCATGATATTCTCAGGGACCTGGGAAAATATAGGCTACTTCTTGGAATTTGTTGAATTATCAAGTTCTTTCAAGCTTCAGTTCCAGTTTCTCTGTTCTGACACTCCTTTCCTGGAATTTGCCCTGCCTCACTCTGCCTGCCCATCTTGGGCTTTGTTTCCATTCTATCTTACTACCTATCATGAGACTGGAGTGAGTAAAATCGAATCAAAGGAGTATTTTAGGCAATTTAGGGTATTAAGAGCACAGCTTCTGGAGCCAGACTACTTGCATTTGAATCCTGGCTCTACCACTCACTAGCTCTGGGACATTAGAAAAGTCATGTCTCTGCTCTATGTCTTATATCTTTAAAAGGTAGATAATAACAAGGACAATCTACTTCACAGGGATGTTGTGAAGATTCAGTAAGATAATCTATATAAAGTATATAGAAGAGTGCCTATCCTAGAGTAAATGCTGAAAAAGTGTTATCTGTTATTTTTTATATTCTACATTTTCTATGTAGGGAAAGTGAAGGTATAGCCAAGGGAAGTAACATCATGAATACACCAGACCAGGTCTGGAAAGCTGATTCTTGTCTCAATCTTGATTCTTGTCCTGATTCTGTTACAACTTACTATATGAACTTGGGCTCTGTATTTTCCCTCTCTGGGCCTCAGTTTCTCCAAAAACATTGGACTAGATAGCTCCATAGATTCCGTCTTGTTCTAACAGTCAAACACTCACAGAGTTCTCACTGTGCCATACCCCTTTGTAAATGCTTCACATACATTGACTTATTTAATCTTCATGACAACCCTGTGAGTTATATACTAATATCAACTTTATTTCAAAGATGAGGAAACTGAGGGCCCAAAAGATTAAGTAACCTGTTCAGGTCACAGAGCTACTAAGTAGGAGAACCAGGATTTGAACCTAGTCGATCTGGTTCCAGAGCCTACTAACTTAACCACTGTGGATCTATGATTCTAATATTACTACACATTATCCTGATTGAGAGCCTGACTCCAGGCCTAAATCTACTCTCCTACACTAACAGGTCCCTTTCTGGGACACTTGATTTTGAGTTGTAACCAATACCTTTACCACAGGAACAGATTTCTAACTGAAGCGGAATTTCAGGCACTGGTGAACATTCATTCATTCGTACATTCATTCATTCCATTATTTAACAACTTATGCACCAATCTTTGCCAGGGTCTTCTTAAAACAATGCTTTTACCCAAGGAGAAAACTGTGAAATTTTGGGCCAAGTGATAGAACACTATTAGAAGATTTTCCCTATACCTTAAAATCCTCTCTCGTGTCAGCAGCCAATCTGCAGTCCCAGAGATCAGAGGGGCCAACCACAACTCTACCCCAGCAGAGAGCCAGAAACCACTCATTGCAGCATTCCTCGATCCCTCTCTCCCCTTTGTGGCCTGCTTTGAAAGAATCAGTTAAGTCTGGAGGGGATGTGGTCACTTCTCTTCAGGAGTTGGAAGCATCAGGATTTACTTCCCTTCCTAGCACCCTCTCCCCATCATGGAAGAATCATAAAGAATTTTAGATTCCTGGAATCAGAATCAGAAATTCTTAGAAACAAAAATTTAGAAGACCATGAAATCAAACTTAGAAGAGGTTGTGGAAATCATAGGCCAAGCCCTTTTTTTCAAAGGGTGAATGATTTGCCTCACAGTGAATTAGGATGAGAAAACAAATCAATTGACTTTCAGCATAGGGCCCCATTCTTCTCCCACCGTCTCTCCTTATTTCTGCTAATTATTCATCTCTCAATTCCCTCAAATCTCTCCCTTCCCAATTCATCATTCCCACCACCCCACATTCACTTTGTTTTCTCTCCCTACCTCTGGCCCTCTGGGGTCTGACCCATTGAGCTCTGCTGTCAGCCAAGGAGAGAGAAGGAGTCAAAGTGAGGGAGGAATGGAGAATTGCCAAAAAAAAAAAATACCAAGACCTCTTCCTGGGAGACAGAGAAGGAATGGAAGAGATAGAAAACAGCGAGACTGAGAGATACAGAGTAGAAGAAAGAGATGGAAAGGGAGAGAGAGATTTAGAGGAAAAGATACATATAGACCTCAGACGAAGGAAAAATAAGAGGAAGCTATAGTGTCAGAGAATGATGAAGTAAAGTGAGTGATCTTGAAAACTAACAGAGGAGAGGAAACAAGGAGGAAAAAAGACAAAGGAAAGCTGAAAACTGGGAAAGACAGGAAGAGACATGGGGGGGAACAGAAAATGACAGAGTGACAGATTCTAAGGAACATACAAAGTCAGATCTAGTCAAGCCAGAGAGTCAGCATATACAGCCTTGAGGTGGGCAAGCAGACCAAGAAAGAGGGCACCAGGCTGAAAGCAACACTTACCTGTTGCCCTGCACTGAGGACGAACGAACGACGGGTTGAGTGCTGTGGGTCAGGATCTGGTTTTTATCCCTTCTCCCTTGGCTTAGCTCCACCCACCCCGCCTTCTGCTGGCCTGGCCCTGCATTGGCCCCAAAGGTATCTCAGGCCCTTGCTAGAGATAAAACCCAATGTAGTCCCCTCTTGTCTCCCCCCTCACCCAGCACCGGCTCTCCCCTCTCTATTTTCTTTCCCTTCTCCCTCCGGAGTAGTAAAATGAGTTTGCTGGGCTTTGGAATTAGACCATCCCTATATGGCTATGGCACCTTGAGCAAAACCATCTATCTCTCTGACCCTCATTTTCCTCAACTATAAAAGGAGGGCAGTAAAAGTCAGAAGCAACTGTAGCACAAGAGGGAAGGGCTCTGTAACAGTTAGCTTCCATAGATGACATCCAGGTCATTGTAACAATTCAATAACATCATGTACAGAAAACACAACACAGTGCCTGGTCCAAAGAAATAACAGCTAATGTTGATTGAGTGCTTACTATGCACCTTTGTTAAGTGCTTTACATGGATTAATTTAGCCCATCCTCATAAGGACCTTATGAGAAAGGTACTATTATTCCCATGTTACAGATGAAGAAACTAGGGCTCAGAGAAGTGAGACAACTAACTGATAATTAACCAGATAGTAAGTTCAGAGTCCAACTATGAACTCAGGCAGTCTGGTTCCAGAACCTATACTCTTTAAGCACTATTCTCCCTTTCAGGATATACAGTTAAAAATTTGAAATTCTCTATTTCCTCTTTTTATTACCAACTCCTTATCCCTTTGTAATTTTCTTCTCCTCACTATCTTCTCTTTTCCTTCTCAATCCTAAGGCAGTAGGACTATGTCGTAACCAGGCAATTTCATCTGTGGAGCAGATTATCATCATTAATAGTATATTAACATAAATGGAATCATACTCTATAATGATCTGCAATTTCCTTTTTTTCCATTTGACCACATGGCAATATGCCATGTAGGTCTTTCCATATAAATTCTTTATTTTTCGTGGAGTCATACTATTCAAGAATCTGAATGTTAACATGATTTATTTAAACACTCACTTATTAATGGAAATTTAAGTTACTTCCCGGGATTTCCCCCCTCCATTATGAATAATGTTGCAATAAATATCTTTGGGCTTATGTGAGGATATTTTTTATATAGTAGCATCAAAAAAAAATTCCTGGGTCAAAGGATATATAGACATTAAAATTTTTGATACTGCTAATTTGCCCTATACATTTGCTATACATCCCCATTAATGGTGCATAAGAGTATGTGTGTCTGCACCGGTCAGAATGGCCATCATCAAAAAATCTAGAAACAATAAATGCTGGAGAGGGTGTGGAGAAAAGGGAACACTCTTGCACTGTTGGTGGGAATGTAAATTGATACAGCCACTATGGAGAACAGTATGGAGGTTCCTTAAAAAACTAAAAATAGAACTACCATACGACCCAGCAATCCCACTACTGGGCATATACCCTGAGAAAACCATAATTCAAAAAGAGTCATGTACCAAAATGTTCATTGCAGCTCTATTTACAATAGCCAGGACATGGAAGCAACCTAAGTGTCCATCATTGGATGAATAGATAAAGAAGATGTGACACATATATACAATGGAATATTACTCAGCCATAAAACAAAACGAAATGGAGGTATTTGTAGTGAGGTGGATGGAGTTAGAGTCTGTCATACAGAGTGAAGTAAGTCAGAAAGAGAAAAACAAATACAGTATGCTAACACATATATATGGAATCTAAGGGAAAAAAAAAAGGTCATGAAGAACCTAGTGGCAAGATGGGAATAAAGACACAGACCTACTAGAGAATGGACTTGAGGATATGGGGAGGGGGAGGGGTAAGCTGTGACAGGGTGAGAGAGTGGCATGGACATATATACACTACCAAATGTAAAATAGATAGCTAGTGGGAAGCAGCCGCATAGCACAGGGAGATCAGCTCGGTGCTTTGTGACCACCTAGAGGGGTGGGATAGGGAGGGTGGGAGGGAGGGAGACGCAAGAGGGAAGAGATATGGGAACATATGTATATGTATAACTGATTCACTTTGTTATAAAGCAGAAACTAACAGACCATTGTAAAGCAATTATACTCCAATAAAGATGTTAAAAAAAAAAAAAGAAGTCTACAGGGACTTCCCTGGTGGTCCAGTGCATCCAATGCAGGGAGTATGGGTTTAATCCCTGGTTGGGGAGCTAGGATTCCACATGCCTCTTGGCCAAAAAAACAAAACATAAAAAAAAACCCAGAAGCAATATTGTAAAAAATTCAATAAAGACTTAAAAAAAAATGGTCCACATCAAAAAAAATCTTCAAAAAAAAAAGAAGTCTACAAATTACAAATGCTGGAGAGGGGTGGAGAAAAGGGAACCCTCCTACACTACTGGTGGGAATGTAAGTTGGTACAGCCACTATGGAAAACAGTATGGAGGTTCTTCAGAAAACTAAAAATAGAACTACCATATGATCCAGCAATCCCACTCCTGGGCATACATCTGGACAAAAATATAATTCAAGAAGATACATACACTCCAGTGTTCATAGCAGCACTATTCACAATGGCCAAGACATGGAAACAACCTAAATGTCCATCGACAGATGAATGGATAAAGAAGATGTGGAACATATATACAATGGCATACAACTCAGCCATAAAAAAAGAACAAAATAATGCCATTTGCAGCCATGTGGATGGAACTAGAGATTATCATACTAAGTGAAGTAAGTCAGACACAGAAAGACAAAACCATATGATATCACTTATATGTACAATCTAAAATATGACACAAATGAACTTTTATTGAAAGAGAAACATACAGACATAGAGAACAGACTTGTGGCTGCCAAGTGGGGGAGGGTGGGAGAGAGATGGAGTGGGAGTTTGGGATTAGCAGATGCAGTAAACCACTAGGTCCTACTATTCAGCACAGGGAACTATAATCAATATTCTATGATAAACCATAATGGAAAAGAATATGAAAAAAAACTTATATATATAACTGAATCACTTTGCTGTACAGCAGAAATTAACACAACATTGTAAATCTACTGTATTTCAATAAAACTAAATAAAAATTGTAAAACTAAAAAAAAAGAGTATGTGTGTCTGTTCTCTCATAAACTTGCCAACACCATTTAAAAAATTTAATTAATTACTTAACTGAAGTATACTTAATTTACAATATTATAACTAATATTTATTATTTCCTTCCCTCTGCTAACTTTGGATTTAGTTTGCTATTTTAATTTCCTATTTCCTTAAGGTGTAAAGTTAGGTTATTGGTTTGATATATTGTTTCTTTTTAAAAATATGTTTTTATAACTATAAATCTCTGTTTGAGCACTGCCTTGCTGCATCCCATATGTTTTGATAGGTTGTATTTTCATTTTAATCCAGTTCTAAGTATTTTCTAATTTCCCTTGTGATGTATTCTTAGACCTACTGATCGTTTAATAGTGTGTTGCTCCATTTCCACATATTTGTGAATTTTCCAGTTTCACTTGTTATTGATTTTCAGTTTCATTCCTTTGTCACCACAGAAGATATTTTGTATGATTTTATTCTTTTTAAATTAACTGAGACTTGAGGCTCAATTTATGGTGTATCCTGGAGAATGCTCCATGTGCACTTGAGAAAAATACGTATTCTGCTATTGCCAGCAGAGCATTCTGTATATGTTATTTGTTCTAGTTGGTTTATAGTGTTTTGCAAGTTCTCTATTATTGATCTTCTGTTTATGGGTTGTTGTTCTACCCATTACTGACAGTGGAGTATTGAAGCATAGAACTATTATTGTAGAACTATTTCTCCCTTCTGTTTTGCCTGTTTTTGCTTCATATATTTTGTGATGGTCTTGTTAGTTGTGTGTATGTTTATAATTACAGCTCCTTGGTGAATTGACCTTTTAATCAATATGTAATGTCCTTCTTTGTACCTTGAAACACATTTTGAATTAAAGTCTGTTTAGTATGATATTTGTATAACTACCCCAGTTCTCTTTTGGTTACTATTTGCGTGGAGTATTCTTTCCATAATTTCACTTTCAACCTACCAGTTTCTTTTGATTAAAATGAGTCTCTTGGAGGCAGCATATAGTTTGATCATAATTTTTTCATCCATTCTGTCAATCTATGCCTTTTGATTACAGAGTTTACTCTATTTACATTTAAACTTATTACTGATAAAGAAGAATTTGCTTCAGTCATTTTGCTATTTTTTTCTATATGTCTTATAGCTTTTCCTTCCTCATTACCTCCATTACTGCCTTCATTTGTGTTTAATTGATTTTTTGTTGTTGTGTTCCATTTTGGTTCCTTTCTCATTTTCCTTTTTGTATATTTTTGAGTTATTTTCTTTGTGGTTATCCTGGGGATTATAAGTAACATATTGAATTCATAACATTTTAGTTTGAATTAATACTAACAGCTTCAGTAGCATGCAAAACTCTGCTCTTATACTCCTAGACACCTCTGTCCTTTCCCCTTTATGATGTTATTGTCATAACTTACATCTTTATACAATGTGTATCCACTAGCATTGACTTATAATTATTGTTTTATGAATTTGTCTTTCAAATCATGTAGTAAAAAAGAAAAGTTACAAACCAATAATAAAATAATACTGAATTTTATATTTACCTATTTAATTACCTTTACCAGTGTTCTTTATTTCTGTGTATGGCTATCTAGCATCCTTCCCTTTCAGCCTGAAGGACTCCCTTTTGCATTTCTTGTAGGGCAAATCTACTGGTGACAAATTCTTCTGATTTTGTTTGTTTGGGGCTGTCTTGATTTCTCCTTCAGTTCTGATGAACAGTTTTGGCAGATACAGAATTCTTAGTTGACTATTTTTTTCTTTTCACACTTTAAGTATGCCTTCTGGCCTCCATGGTTTTTGATGAAAAATCAGCCATTAGTTTCTGGGGAAAACTGAAATGCAGGAGAACCCTGCTTCCCCAACACACCCCCCAAAAAGTTCAATGATTGAACAGCTATCCATGAATAAAAACAGCTCTGCAAAACCTCTAGAGTCCACCTAGGAATTTTAGCAACACAGTGGAACAAAAAACTGAGAATTTTTGAGAACCACACAAGCAGAGATAGAAGACAACTTCATTCCACCTGCAACATCCCATCTCCCAAAGCAGCATTGTTCAGCACCAAGAAAGAACTTCCACCAAGAAAGAGTTCCTCTCTCTAGGAAATGAAGAGTAGGGGTGAGCAAACAGCTTATCCAGCCTCTTGAGGTATTGCAGAAAGTTCCCACTTTGGTTCACCCCACGTAGACCAGAAAAGCTGAAATGTATAGAGCCAGCTAAGAACAAGGAAGAAAAGCAGAGGCTATTATTAGCAGACATGCAGCAGGAGCAATCATAGTTCACAAAGACCTACTCTGCAGACGAATTCAGCAAATTTCACCACTGAGGAAACCAACAGCCAGCACAGTTGCTGTGGATTGCCTGCATATTTCACCAGCTTTCACTCCACAGGTATTTGCATTTGCTGATGCCAGCCATCTGAGTTCCTTCCCACTCCTTTCCTCCTCCCACCCCTGCCAGAGCCCAGGAACCATACCAACAGCCATCCAGGATCCTGAAGCTATGCAAGTATAAGTTGCCAGCTGCCTGAGTCCCTCCCTGCTACTGCCAGAGCCCAGGAGCCACACCCATAGCCGTGTTGAGCCTCTGCATCTGCATGAGTGCAAAATGCCAGCCTAAGCACCCTGGGTGACTTTCACCACTGTGCTTCTGCTTGGGGCCTCCAGCTGTGCATCTACATGGAACTAGCCTGATGCCTCCACTGTAGCTTTCATACCCTGAGGAAGAGCGTGCAGCCACAGTGGGCACACCAAAAACCAGGGCTTGTGGAGCAGCTTCTGAGCCCAGATCAGACCCTGTCTTCTGTCACTGTCCAGCACTACCACACCCACCCATAGCTAACCTCTTCAGCTGTGCACCTGCATGCTTCCAGCCTGGATCCTGTCATCAGCCATCAGCTTCCACTGCAGTACACATGCCCAGGGTGAGAGGGGCAGGGAGAGTTGGAGCCACAGGTGATCACATGGAACGCCACAGCCCCTGCAGCTGTTTGTGGGCCTAGATTAATCACTGGCTGGCAACATCACACCTACCCATAGCTAGCCCTTCTAGCTGTGTACCTGCATGTCCCTAGCCCAACTCCCACCATCAGCCTCCACTGAAGCACACATGCTTAAGGAAAAAGTGTGCAGGCACAGGTGTCTGCAGCTAGCCTCTGCAGCTGAGTGTGTGCACACCACTGGCTCTGACCAGCACCACTGCCTGCCCTGGTCCCTAGCTGCTAGATCTGGAGGTGCCACTAAGGAGTCCAATAGTCCTTGCATCCACTGCGTACCCCCCCCACACTGTTCTGTGCTCACCAAGGACCACATAGTTGTCAGTGCTGTGGACCAAATTGGCCTAAACTGAAGAGACATCATGCTTCCCAGATGCAGTGCCACCACAAACCCCCATACTTGGCGCCCTGGACCACTAGACCCAAGTCACAGCATGATACAGTGTGCCTCTATTCATAGGTGAAATGCTTCTGTTACTGAAGTCAGTCCATAAAGTCTAGAAGAGTTGACTACTCCTTCAAATGTGCAGATACATAGTCAAGATTACAGGAATCATGAAAAAAATCAGGAAAATACATCTCTACCAAAGGAATACAGTAAACCACCAACAACTGCCCCCAGAGAAATAGAGCTCAAGGAAGTGTTCAACAAAGAATTCAGAATAATTATTCTACAGATGCTCAGAAAGCTACAAGAGAACACAGATAAACAATTTAATGATGTCAGGGAAACAGTGCAAGAACAAAAGGAGAAGTTCAATAAAGAGATAGAAAACATAAAAAAATAAACAAACAGAAATTTTGGAGCTAAATACAATTGCTGAATGGAAGAATCCAATAGAGAACTCCAACAGCACACTTTAACAAACAGAAGAGAGAATCAGTGAGCTAGAAGGCAGATCAATTGAAATTATCCAATCAGAGAAGAAAAAAAAAATGAATGAAAAGGAATAAAGAAAGCCTATGGAAATTATGAAATACCATCAAAAGAAATGTTATACTTAACTGGAGTCCCAGAAGAAGAGATGGAGAGAGGGCTGAAAGCTTATTTAAAGAAATAATGGCTGAGAACTTCACAAACCTGGGAAGGGATATAGATATTCAGGTTCATGAAGCTAATAGGTCACCTCAAAATTTCAGTCCAAAACAATGTTCTCCAAGATACATAATAATAAAATTGTTTAAAACCAAAGACAAAGAGAGAATTTTACAAGCAACAGGAAAAAAAAATTTCTCCGATGAGGGAACACCCATAAGGCTATCAGTGGATTTCTCAGCAGTGAACTTACAGGTTAGGAGAGAGTGGGATGATATACTCAAAGTGCTAAAAGAAACTGCCAACCAAGAATACTTTAGCCAGCAAAGTTGTCCTTCAGAAATGAAAGAGAGATAAAGAGTTTCCCGGGCAAAAGCTGAGGGATTTCATCACCACTAAAGCTACCTTACAAGAAATGCTGAAAGGAGTTCTTGAAGCTGAAACAAAAGAATGCTAATTACTAACATGAAAACATAAGAAAATAAGCAACACATTGGCAAAAGTGAACATATAATTAGACTCGAAACAGCTTGATACTGTAATATTGTGATGTGTTAACTAGTTAACTCCAGCATAAAGGTTAAAAAACAAAAGTACCCAAAATAGCTATAGTTTCAACAATTTGTTAATGGATACACAATAAAAAAAGATTAAAATAGTGACATAAAAAGTATAAAAGGAAAGGGGATTAAAGTATATAGTTTTTGCATGCAATCAAAGTTAAATTGTTATCAGTATAAAATAGACTGTTATATATATAAGAAGATTTATGTAAGCCTCCTTGTTAACTGCAAAGCAGTTACAAAAAAAGATAGAAAGAGGGGAATCAAACAATATCACTTTGGAAAAGTATCAATCCTCAATGATAGACAGCAAGAAAGGAAGAAAAGAACAATCAAGCTACAAAACAGCCAGAAAACAATTAATAGGATGGCATTAGTCAGTCTTTACCTATCGTTTACCTATTAAGAATTACTCTAAATGTAAATGGATTGAATTCTCTAATAAACTGGCAAAGTGTGGTTGTATGGATGAAAAAATAGGACCCAACTATATGATGCCTATGGAGACTCACTTCAACTTTAAGGACACACATAGGCTCAAAGTAAAGGGATGACAAAAGTTATTCCATGCAAGTGGAGACCAAAAGGGAGGAGGGGTGGCTATATGTATATCAGACAAAATAGTCTTTAAGCAAAAAATAGTAACAGAAGGCAAATATGGTAATTATGTAATGATAAAGGGATCAAGAAGATATAACGATTGTAAAGGATGCATGAACCCTGATGTTCATTGCAGCACTATTTACAATAGCCAGGACATGGAAGCAACCTAAATGTCCATTGACAGAGGAATGGATAAAGAAAATGTGGTACATATATACAAGGCAATATTACTCAGACATAAAAAGGAATGAAATAGTGCCATTTGCAGAGAAGTGGATGGACCTAGAGATTGTCATACAGAATGAAGTAAGTCAGAAAGAGAAAAACAAATATTGTATAATATAGCTTATATGTGGAATCTAGAAAAATACTACAGATGAACTTATTTGCAATGCAGGAATAGAGTCACAGATGTAGAGAACAAACTTATGGTTACCAAGGTGGGAAGGGAGAGTGGGACAAATTGGGAGATTGGGATTGACATATATATGCTACTATGTAAAAAATAGATAACTAATGAGAACCTACTGTATAGCACAAGGAACTCTACTCAATGATCTGTGGTGACCTAAATGAGAAGGAAATCTTAAAAAGAGTGGATATATGTATATGTATAACTGATTCACTTTGCTGTACAGTAGAAGTTAACACAACATTGTAAAGCAACTATACTCCAATAAAAAATAAAATAAAATAAATTAAAAAGAAGATATAACAATTGTAAATATATATGCATCTACATATATTAAGCAAATACTAACAGTTCTGAAAAGAGAAATAGACAGCAATACAATAATAGTAGGAGACATCAATGCCCCACTTTCAACAACAGATAGGACATCTGTACAGAAAATAAATAAGGAAACATTGGATTTGAACCATACTACAGAATAAATGGAACTAACAGACATGTACAGAATATTCCATCCAAGAGCAGCAGAATATTCTTCTTAAGCACACACAGAACATTCTCCAGGATAGATTATATAATATGTCACAAAACAAGTCTTACCAAATTTTTAAAAAGATTGAAATTATAGCTAGTATATTTTCTGACTACAATGGTATGAAATTAGAAATCAATGGCAGGAGGAAAACTGGAAAATTAACAGATAGTTGGGAATTAAACAACATGCTCAGTGGACATATATACCCTACCAAATGTAAAATAGATAGCTAGTGGGAAGCAGCTGCATAGCACAGGGAGATCAGCTCGGTGCTTTGTGACCATCTAGAGGGGTGGGATAGGGAGGGTGGGAGGGAGATGCAAGAGGGAGGGGATATGGGGATATATGTATACATATAGCTGATTCACTTTGTTATACAGCAGAAACACAATATTGTAAAGCAATTATACTCTAATAAAGATGTTAAAAACAACAACATGCTCAGCAACAATTGATGGGTCAAAGAAGAAATTAAAAGCGAGATCAAGAAATAGCTTGAAACTAAAATTGAAGCACATCAAAACCCATGTGTTTCTACAAAAACTGTTATAAGAGGGAAATTTATACTGATAAATGCCTACATCAAGAAACAAGAGAGGGGAGGAGTCAAGATGGTGGAATAGGAGGATGCGGAATTCGTCGCTCCTCAAGTATATCAAGAATACATCTACAAACGGAACAGTTCTCATAGAGCACCTGCTGAACATTAGTGGAAGACTTTGGACACCTAAAAGGACAAGAAACATCCCCTCACAACTGACTAGGATGAAAGAAAGAAGAAAAAAAGAAAAGAGGAATCAAAAAAGGGACCAACAACCCTGGTGGGAAGCTGAAGGTGAGGGGAGGTCCTCACACTCAGAAAAACTCTCTCATGGTGGGGAAATCAGCTGGGACAGAAAAGGACCTTCAGGGAATCAAAGGAGAATGCAGTGGACAATCTGTGGAAGGCAGGAAAAAGTAAGAACTGCATGGTCTACACTGCAGCTCTGCACATTCCAGCCTGAGTCATGAGTCACCTGTTGCGAAGGGAGGCTGGGTGCTGGAAATTGGGGTTTGGAGCACGGACCCAGGGAGGGGACAGCTGTTGGCTGTGAAAAGATAGCCTGAAGGGACAAGAGTAAGGAGCTGCACAACCGGGAAAGTCTGCAGAAAAAACCTGGGACACCATAAAAGAAAGGCGTCATTTTCGAGTGGCGTACAAGGGGCAGAACTGCCATTATAACCCCTTTCCCCACCTGCCAGCTTCTTCAGCCTCCATGGGCATTGGGAAGGGCTCCCATCTGAGCGGGCACGCTCATCCCTCAGGCCAGGGTCTCCTCTGCCCATGTGGGCTCCAGGGGCCTGAGTGCTGCCCATCCCAAAGCCTCCTTGGGAATCAGCCCTGGGCTCCCCTGCCTGGGATGAGAGTCTGCCGATGCTGGCTGGGGCTGAGTGCTAAAGCGTGGGGTTGGGAGAACAGATCTGGGCAGAGGAGTGCTGTAAGCTGCATGTATATAGCAGTGGGGACAGGAGTGAGGGGATGCGCAGCTGGGAATGCCCCTAGAGGAAGCATGCACTGCCTGGAAAGTGGGGCACCATTGCTGAGAGGCGTGAGGGGGGCGGGGCCACCACTGTCCCCACATGCCAGCTCCTGCCTCTGCAGGCACTGCCAGGCACTCCCACCAGAGTGAGCATGCCCCAGTCTGTTGCAACTGCCTGCTGGTCCCTGCTGCTGCAGGCAACTCATGAACACCCCAGTTATGGCCGCCGTACCCCTCCCTGGCCTGAGTAAGTGTGCCCCAAGCAGCTACTGTTTCACTCACTCACACCTGGGCAAGGAACAGATGCCTGAGGGTGGCACACATGCAGAGGTGGGGTCAAAACGAGAACTGAGCCCCAGGGGCCATGCGACTAAAGAAGCGGAATGGAAATCTTTCCATGCAGCTGCACAAGCCATGGATTAAATCCCCAAGATTGGCTTGGTAAATCCAGCCTCTGTGGAATACCTGAATAGACAATGAGTGTTCCCACAATTGAGACTGATCTAGCTTTCACAGCACTGGAGTTTGAGGGAACATACATGTGGGAGTCAAGCCAGGTCAGAGTCTGAGCTGACCCCACAGTGCCCACAGCAGGTCCAGAGACCTACCTAGAGGTATTGGAGGTCCTCATGGGAAGGTGGGGATTGGCTGTGGCTCACTGAGGGAGCAAGGACACTGACAGAGGAGGGCCCAGGAAAATATTCTTAATTCTATTATTCTTTTTTTGTTTGTTTCATTTTGTTCAGTTGTTGGTGTTGTTCCTTTTATTATTTTTTTATCATTTATTTTTATTTTTTAAATATATATATATTTTCTATTTTTACTTGTTTTGTTCTTTGTTTTTTCATTTTATTTTTTCTTTATTTTTTTGATTGTTTATATGTGTATATTTTGTTTTCTTCACTTTTCTTGATGTTTGTTTGCTATCTGTTTTTGTTTTATTTTTCATTTTTTATTTTTGTTGGTTAAGGCCTTATTGACTGTTCTCATGTTTGAATTCTTTTGTTTGTTCTCTTGTTTTTTTAAATTATTTTATTTTATTTTATTCTGTGTGTGTGTGTTGTGTTGTTGTTGCTGCTGTTTGTTTGCTGTTGTTTTTGCTCTTTGCCTTGGGTTTCTTTTCTGTTCTTTCTTTTATCTCTGGCTACATTGGGCAGCTTGTGGGCACTTGGTTCCCCATCCAGGGGTCAGGCCTGGGCCTCTGGGGTGGTAGTGCCAAGTCCAGGACACTGGACCACCAGAGAATACCTGGGCCCAGGGAATATTAATCGGTGTGCGTACTTCCGGAGGTAACCATATCAACACCAAGACACAGCCCCACACAACAGCCTGCAGGCTCCAGTGCTGGACACCTCACACCAAGCAACCAGCAAGACAGGAACACAGCCTCACCCATCATCAGACAGGCTGCCTAAAGTCATACTAAGATCACAGACACCCCAAAACACACCACCTGATGTGGCCCTGTCTTTCAGAGGGAAAAGACTCAGCTCCACACCCCCAAGCACAGACACCAGTCCCTCCCACTGGGAAGCCTACACAAGCCCCTGGACCAACCTCACTGACTGGGGGCAGACAACAAAAGCAAGAGGAACTACAGACACTGCAGCCTGAGGAAAGGAGACCATAACAGTAGGTTAGACAAAATGAGATGACAGAGAAATATATTACAGAAGAAGGAGCAAGGTAAAACCCCACAAGACCAAATAAATGAAGAGGAAATAGGCAATCTACCTGAAAAAGAATTCAGAGTAATCATAGTAAAGATGAACCAAGACCTCGAAAATAGAATGGAGGCACAGATTGAGAAGATACAAGAAATATTTAACAAAGACCTAGAAGGACTAAAGAACAATCAGTGATGGAGAACACAAAACTGAAATGGAAAATACACTAGAAGGAATCAATAGGAGAATAACTGAGGCAGAAGAACGAATAAGTGACATGGAAGATAGAATGGTGGAAATAACTACTGCAGAGCAGAATAAAGAAATAAGAAGGAAAAGAATTGAGGACAGTCTCAGAGACCTCTGGGACAACATTAAATGCACCAATATTCGAACTATAGGGGTCCCAGAAGAAGAAGAGAAAAGGAAAGGTACTGAAAAATATTTGAAGAGATTATAGTTGAAAACTTCCCTAATATGGGAAAGGAAACAGTCAACCAAGTCCAGGAAGCACAGAGAGTCCCATTCCTACAGGAAAAATTCAGGGAGAAACACACTAAGACACATATTAATCAAACTATCAAAAATTAAATACAAAGAAAAATCCAAGATTTTGGATCATTTTTACTATCATTACTCCGAATTCTTTTTCAAGTAGACTGCCTATTTCCTCTTCATTTGTTTGGTCTGGTGGGTTTTTACGTTGCTCCTTCATCTGCTGTGTGTTTGTCTGTCTTCTCATTTTGCTTAACTTACTGTGTTTGGGGTCTCCTTTTCCCAGGCTGCAGGTTGGTAGTTCCCGTTGTTTTTGGTGTCTGCCCCCAGTGGCTAAGGTTGGTTCAGTGGGTTGTGTAGGCTTTCTGGTGGAGGGGACTAGTGCCTGTGTTCTGGTGGATAAGGCTGGATCTTGTCTTTCTGGTGGGCAGGTCCGCTTCTGGTAGTGTGTTTTGGGGTGTCTGTGACCTTATGATTTTAGGCAGTCTTTCTGCTAGTGGGTGGGGTTGTGTTCCTGTCTTGCTAGTTGTTTGGCATAGGGTGTCCAGCACTGTAGCTTGCTGGTTGTTGAGTGGAGATGGGTCTTAGCGTTGAGATGGAGATCTCTGGGAGATTTTCACTGTTTGATATTACGTGGAGCCAGGAGATCTCTGGTGGACCAATGTCCTGAACTCAGCTCTCCCACCTATGAGGCTCAGGCCTGACACCCAGATGGAGCACCAAGACCCTGTCAGCCACATGACTCAGAAGAAAAGGGAGAAATAAAAGAAAGAAAAAAAATAAAGTTATTAAAACTAAAAAAGTATTATTAAAAATTTTAAAAAGTAAAAAATAAAAATGAGAGCAACCAAACCGATAAACAAATCCACCAATGATAAGAAGCACTAAATCTATGCTAAGATAAACATAAAAATCAGAAACTAGTCAGTTGCATACAGCAAACCCCAAGTCTACAGTTGCTCCCCAAGTCCACCACCTCAATTTTGGCATGATTCATTGTCTATTCAGTTATTCCACAGATGCAGGGTACATCAACTTGCTTGTGGGGATTTAATCCGCTGCTCCTGAGGCTGCATGGAGAAAGTTCCCTTTCTCTTCTTTGTTTGCACAGCTCCTGGGGTTCAGCATTGGATTTGGCCCCACTTCTGCATGTAGGTCTCCTGAGGGCATCTGTTTTTCACTCAGAATGGAGGGGGTTAAAGAAGCGGCTGATTAGTGGGCTCTGGCTCACTCAGGCTGGGGGGAGGGAGGGGTACGGAATGTGGAGCGAGCCTGTGAGGGCAGAGGCCCGTGTGCCGTTGCAACAGTCTGAGGCGTGCCATGTGTTCTCCCAGAGAAGTTGTCCCTGGATCACGGTACCCTGGCAGTGGCGGGCTGCACAGGCTCCAGGGAGGGAGGTGTGGATAGTGACCTGTGCTTGCACACAGGCTTCTTGGTGGCTGCAGCAGCAGCCTTAGCATTTCATGCCCGTCTCTGGTGTTTACGCTGATAGCCATGGCTCAAGCCCATCTCTGAAGCTCATTTAGGTGGTGTTCTGAATCTCCTCTCCTCGTGCACCCCGAAACAATGGTCTCTTAACTCTTAGGCAGTTCCAAACGTTTTCCTGCACTCCCTCCCAGTTAGCTGTGGTGCACTAGCCCCCTTCAGGCTGTGTTCACACAGCCAACTCCAGTCCTCTCCCTGAGATTTGACCTCAGAAGCCCGAGCCTCAGCTCCCAGCCCCCACCCACCCCAGTGGCTGAGCAGACAAGCTTCTCAGGCTGGTGAGTGCTGTTCGGCACCGATCCTCTGTGCAGGAATCTCTCCACTTTGCCCTCTGCACCCCTGTTGCTGTGCTCTCCTCCATGGCTCCGAAGCTTCCCTCCCATGCCCATCCCCCTGTCTCTGCCAGTGAAGGGGCTTCTTAGTTTGTGGAAACTTTTCCTCCTTCACAGCTCCCTCCTAGAGGGGCAGGTCCAGTCCGCATTCTTTTGTCTCTATGTTTTCTTTTTTCTTTTGCCCTACCCAGGTACGGGGGGAGTTTCTTGCCTTTTGGGAAGTCTGAGATCTTCTGCCAGTGTTCAGGAGGTGTTCTGTAGGAGTTGTTCCACATGTAGATGTACTTTTGATGTATTTGTGGGGAGGAAGGTGATCTCCACGTCTTACTCCTCCACCATCTTGAAGGTCCTCCCAGCATAGTTATTTTTAATTCTTTTGTTTTTATAACCTTTACACTCGAGTTAAATGTGATTTACACACCACCATTAAAGTTTTGTAGTATTTTGAGTTTGACTACATACATTTACCAGTGAGTTTTATACTTTTAGTTTTATACTTTTATAGGTTTACATGTTACTAATTAGCATCATTTTGGTTCAGCTTGAAGAACTTCCTGTACAATTTCTTGTAAAGGCAGGTTTAGTTGTGATTAATTACTTCACTTTTTGTTTGGCTGGCAGTTTTATCTCTTCTTTATTTCCACAGGACAGCTTTACTGGGTAAAGTATTCTTGGTAGGCTTTTTTTTTTCTTTCAGCATTTTGAACGTATCATCTCACTCTCTCCTGGACTGCAAGGTTTCTACTGAGAAATCTAGAATCTTATGGAGTTTCTTTTGTATGGAATGAATCACTTTTCTGTTGGTGAATTCAAAATTCTCTTTGTCTTTGATTATTTACAGTTTGATTGTAATGTGTCTTGGTGAAATTCAATTTGAGTTGAACCTCTTTGGGCACCTTTGACCTTCATGTTCCTGGATATCCATAAATAGCTCTTTCAAGATTTGGAATGTTTTCAGCCATTATTTCTTTAAGTAAGCTTTACATCTCTTTCGTGCTCTCTTCTGCTTCTGGACTCTCATAATCTGTATATTAGTTCCCTCGTGGTGTCTGATGAATCCTGTAGGCTATCTTTGATCCTTTCACTCTTTGTTGTCCTCTGACATGATAATTTCAAATGACCTGTTTTTGAGTTCACAGATTTTTCTTCTGCATGATGAAGTCTGCTTTTGGTGTTCTCTATGGAATTTTTCTTTATTCGATGTTTTCTTCAGCTCTAGAATTTCTCTTTGGTTCTTTTTCATTATTTCTATTTATTTATTGAAATTCTAATTTTGTTCATGTATGGTTTTCCTGATTTTGCTGAGTTATCTATCTGTGTTCTATTGTAGCTCACCAGCTTCCTTAAAACAACTATTTTGAATTTTTGTCAGACAGTTCATAGCTCTTCATTTCTTTGGGGTCAGTTACTGGAATATTATTATGTTCCTTCGGTAGTATCATGCTTTCTTGATTTTCCATTAACCTTGAAGTCCTGTGTTGCTGTTTTCACATTTGAAGATGCAGTCACCTCCTACAGTTCTTACTGACTGGCTATAGGAGAGAAACACCTTCACCAGTCAGCCCAGCTATGGATTTTGAGGCACTTTCAGACCATTTCTATGGATGCATCAACTCTGCATTTCTTGTTCCCTCTTAGGAGGAGGGAATTCCTAAGATTTTATGCCTCTCTTGATCCCACAATACCAGGCAAGGTGCTGAGAGCCTCCTGTTTGTTTTCTATAGTGCAGTGCCCTGAAATGTTCAAGTTTGTGTGCCTTCTCCCAATTCTGCAGAGTTGAGATGGCCGTTGACATGTTTTCTCAAGCTGTCTGCAGAGGATCACACTTGCCATCTGTGGAGTCAAGCAATGGGAGCTGGACACAGGGGAGGCTGAATAGAGCTGTGTTTGGGGAATTCCTGTGGGCCAGTTGGGAGAGGGAGTGTTCTGAAGGTGAGGCATACCAAGTGACTCATGGGTATGCCTCCTGTTACAGTCTGTGAAGCTGACAATAGGATCTATGGCCCATTATTGAATTCTGAGCGCTGGTTGTTGTGAGTCCCCACTTCTTTTCCCTGCACCCAAACTCTTCCACCTACCTCAGTATTCTGGGTGGGGTAAGAAAGAAGTGGACTTCTTGCTGGGGAAGCCATGAGTTCACTCACTATGTTTTCACTCTCCCTTGTGGGAGAAATTGTGTTGACGGGATCTCTCTTGGCACTGAGCTGTGTTGCCTTGGGGGAGGGGTGATGTGGGTCAGGTGAAACTGTACTTCTTACCCTCTTCAGTGTGTCTATTCTTGGATTTTTTTTGCTCCATTGGTGTGCTGGAACTTCTCTGGACTCCAGAACTTCCACAAAGGTACTCTTATGCTGGGGTGATTATGAAAATCTATACCTCTGTGGGAAGAGAATGGTAGAAAGGATGGTATTCCACCATCTTGCTGAATGTGATATTAACTGTAGGTTTTTGTAGATGAACTTGTCAAATTGAGGAAGTTCCCATGTTCCTACTTTGCTGAATGGGCATTGGATTTTGTTCAATACAATTACTGCATATATATATATTCATATATATTCATGCAATTATCTTCTTCAGACTGTTGATAGGACAGATTACATCAATTGATTTTCAAATTTTGAACCACTCTTGCATACCTGAATAAATTCAAGACCAGCATGTAGGTCTGGCCCAGGCTCCTACAAAGTCACTGCTTTTGCCCTGGGTCCCAGTGCAAATGAGACCTTGTGTTCATCCTCCAATATTGGAGTCTCTGTTTCCCCCACTCTTCTGGAGCTCCTGCGAACAAGACCTGGTGACCTTCAAAGCCAAATGCTTTTAGGGCTCCTCCTCCTGTAGCCAGACCCCCAGCCTGGGGAGCATGACATGGGGTTCAGAACTCACACTCCCATGGGAGAACTTCTGTGATATAATTATTCTCCAGTTTGTGGGTCACCCACCAGGGGGTATGAGATTTGATTATATTGTGAGTGCACCCCTCCTACCATCTCATTGTGATTTCTTCTTTGTCTTCGGTAGGTTCCAGTCTTCTTTATTGTTGATTGTTCAGCAGTTTGTTGTGATTTTGATGTTCTTGTGGGAGGAGGTGAACTCAAGATCTTCTACTCCACCATCTTGTCTTCTCTCCTCTGAAACAGAGTCATTCCAGACACCCCTGCCAACATGGCACTGCGAGCTGTGTGGCAATAACAATTTAATTTTGATTGCATACAAAAACTCTATAACTTTTACTTTACCATCACGTTTATATTTCTGATGTCACGATTTATATTGTTTTACTTAGTGTATCCATTATCAAATTATTTAGCTAAAGTTATTTTTAATTTATTTTTGTGTGTGTGTCTTTTAACCTTTACACTCGAGTTAAATGTGATTTACACACTGCCATTACAGTTTTGGAGTATTTTGAGTTTGACTATATACTTACATTTACCAGTGAGTTTTATACGTTTACAGGTTTACATGTTACTAATTAGCATCATTTTGGTTCAGCTTGAAGACTCCCTTTAGGATTTCTTGTAAAGGCAGGTTTAGTGGTGATTAATTACCTCGTTTTTTGTTTGGCTAGCAAAGTTTTATATCTCCTTTATATGCAAAGGACAGCTTTGCTGAGTAAAGTATTCTTGGTAGGCATTTTTTTTCTTTCAGCATTTTGAATACATCATTCTCTCTCCTGACCTGTAAGGTTTCTACTGAGAAACCCAGTCTTATGGAGTTTCTCTTGTAGGGAATGAGTCACTTTTCTCTTGGTAAATTCAAAATCTCACATGTTCATGATATATGCACTGTTCTTATAAATTATAGTATTTGATTTACTACTATTTTATTGAGGATTTTGCATTTGTGTTAATGAAAGATATTGATGTGTATATTTTTTATAATGTTTTTGCCTGGGCTTGGTATTAGAACAAGGCTGGCCTCATAGAATGAGTTAGGAAGTATTCTACCTTGTTCTATCTCCTGGAGTAGCTTTTACAGAACTGGTATAATTCCTTCTTCAAATATTTGTAAGAATTCAATGGCCAACCCATCTTGGCCTGTGGTTTTCTGCTTTGGAAAGTATTAATAATTAATTTAACTCCTTTAATAAATAGAAGCCTATTCAGATTGTCTATTTCTTCTTGTGGATAATTGTGTCTTTTTAGGAATTGGTCAGGGTTATCAAGTTTGTGGGCATAGAGTTGTTCATTATACACTGTTACCCTTTCAGTGCCTATGGGATCTGTAGTGATCTCCTCTCTTTCATTTCTTATATTAGCAACTTATATCCTCTTTTTTTCTTAGCTAGCCTGGATAGAGGCTTGTCAATTATATTGGTCTTTTCAAAGTATTTGCTTTTGGTTTTCAGATTTTCTCCAATGATTTCTTATGATGTCTTTTTACAGTAAATTGTAAACTGAGAATTAGAAAGGTTAGATTTTTCACCAAATTAAGCAACAATATTCCAACTCTTTGGGCCTTGTGTTACATCTCAATGCCTGAATATTAATTTTCAAACATAAATTTCCTTTGAGGCTAGGTCCATATTGCAATATTCTGATGAATGACAACATGAAATGACTTGTTATTTCTCCTGTACAGTCAGTGCAATTTGGCAGTTTATTTAATGAAATTAGTTATTTAGTGCTGGACTTTCATAGTGGAGGCTGAGAACATAGCAGCCCTAATCCTCATTATCATTGTTAGTTTAAATATTAGTCTAAATATTAGTTGAGCACATGTCTGCTAGCAATTGAACATATGTCATGCCACTATACCTTCAGAACTTTCCTAGAATGTAGATATTCTTGTTCCCATTTTACAATGAAGAAACTGAAGGGTCAAGAAGTTGACTTGTCCCAAATTGAGTGACAAACCTAATTTTGCTAGATTTTCTCCTTTTGATATTGTGTCAGTGGCTAATCCTCAGTTTCTTATTCAATAAAATAGGAACGTTCCTATATGATCTGCCTCTTCTGTTCTTAGGTTAAATAGAACATATTGCTTCAGTGTCTGTGTGGATCAAAGGAGATCACACATGTGAGGCAATTTGGGCATCAATTGCACAGAGTAAAATGCTCAACAAATCATATTAATTCTAGTCAGTACTATGGTTATGAGTAAGTCCACTACTGTAAAAATTTCCAGACTGTGGTCGACTGATGGTGAAAAATACACTGCATTCTATGGAGGATAAGCTTTCTTTTAAAAACATTCTTTTTTTAAAAAAATGTTCCTTAAAATGCATCTTGATAGTAGTGACATCAACAAAAGTGCCAGAGTAGGGAGTTCCAAAGGACCATCCCTCTACAAAAACACTGGTAAAATGAACGTCAAAATCAACTTTTCAGATGTCTGGAAAACAGTCAAAGGTTTATAGCAACCAATCAAATGCTTAAACAAGAAAAAGGTGACTAAAACCTGGTAGGAGTGCATTGTGACATTTTAACTTACTTTTGTCCCACCCCACCTCCCGGGTTTGATGTCAACCCATGTTCCCAGTGTGGTTTCCTGGTGCTGGTGAAAGCAGCAGATCCTTGTTCTCAAAGAATTGTGATTGTCCATGTGGAAATGTCTGGTGGCTCCCTGAAGGTCTAATGCAAAGGACTTACCTTTTTTTCACCTAATTCTGATCTCTCTCATGTCAGAGAAGTGACTTTGGGGACAGTGTTCCTCAAAAATATTTACATGCAAATTGTGATAGTTAATATTTTTTGTCAACATGCCTGGCTATGGTGCCCAGTTGTTTGGCCAAACACCAGTCTGGATGTTGCTGTGAAGATATTTTTAGATGTGATTAGTATTTACAGTTAGTAGACTTGGAGTAAAGCAGATTACTCTTCATTATTTGGGTGGGTATCATCCAAAGCGAAGCTCTAAGGGCAAAGTCTAAGGTTTCCTGAACAAGCTTTTTTTCTTCCTCAAGTCTGCTGCATAGAAATCCTGCCTGAGTTTCCTACCTGATGGCCTTTCCTGCACATTTCAGACTCAAGACTGTAAAATCATCTTTCACCTGAATTTTCAGCCTGCTGTTCTGTCTTACAAGTTATATGCTTCAATTCCTTATACTAAATTCTTCTCTCTCTCTTTCTCTCTTTTTATGTATGTGCAGTGTGTGTGTGTGTGTGTGTGTGTGTGTGTGTGTGTGTGTGTATAAATAAGAAATGAAGGTGAACGCAGAGTTGTAATCTGCCTAGGTAAATGTTGAAGTTTTGCCCAAATACACACACATAGCCTACCTGAAAAGACTGAGTTTTTTTTTTATCCAGACATTTAAGGGGTTCTATGTGAAAACACTGGCTAATGAACAAATAAATGAACTAATAAAAGCTAATGAACAAAGGTAATGAGATAGAGTCTTCAACGACCACATATGGCAAAGGGTAGAGTCTCTCAAAAATAATTTTAAAAGTTCCTAAAAATACAAACAACAATAAACTCAAGAAAGGGAGGAGAATCTCATCTCCAGAGTTGCCTCTTTATAACATTCCAAATGTGGTTTTCAACAAAAATTTCAAAGCATGAGAAGAGATAAGAACCTATGTACTGTCAACTGAAAAAAATTGCACAAGCTAACAGTTGAGAAATATGTTTTATTCAGCAGACATAATGAGGACTTAAGCCTGGGAGACAGCCTCTCAGCTCTCAGGGACTACTCCAGTGAGGTAAGGAAGGAGCCAGGATATATAGGAGTTTCTGCCAAAAAACACTAGGTAGTTGGAAGGAAAAACCAGACATCTCAAGTTAATGAATTAGGCACTTTTCTATGTATGGGAAGATGCAAGAGTTGGGGCTCATTGAAATCATTCCTTTGATGTGCACCTTAACTGTCTAGGAGCAGTATCCTGTTTTCTCCATCCTGAATCCCCTCAGGGTACACCTTCAGGGTTGGGGGCATCTGCAGTGGTTGATGGCTTGATGGCTGCAACATCCTTTGTTTACTGATATGGCAGGTGACATTCTTTGTCCACAGTACCATTTACAAAATAAATAATTAGTGGAAACGGTCCCTGAGGAAGAACAGATATTGGAATTACTAGAAAAGGCATTTAAATGCGTGCTTTAAATATGCTCAAAAAGATAAAGGAAACTATGAATAAAGAATTAAAGGAAATCAGGAGAACAATGTCTCACAAAATAGAAAATTGTAATAAATAGATTGAAACTGTGAAAAGGAACCAATAAAATTCTGGAGCTGGAATGTCAGATAACAAATGAAAAATTCACTACATCACAGAAATTAACTAAAATAGATTGTAGGCCTAAATGTAAAATGTAAAACTGTAAAACTCATAGAAAATAATGTAAGAAAAAAAGTCTAGAAAACTTTAGATATGGCAAAGACTTTTTAGATACAACAGCAAAGGCACAATCCATTAAAAACAATTGATAAGTTGGACCTAATTAAAATTTAAAACATCTTCTCTGCAATAGACACTATCAGGAGAATGATAACACAAACCATGGACTGAGAGAATGTATTTACAAAAGCATATCTGATAAAGGACTGTTATCCAAAATATACAAACACTTAAAACCCAACAATAAAAAACCAAAAAACTCAATCAAAAAAATGGGCCAAAGACCTTCACAGACATCTCATCTCAGAAGATATGCAGATGGAAAATAAAGGTAGGAAGAGATGCTCCGCATCATATGTTATCAGGAAAATTCCAATTAAAACAATGAAATACCACTATACACCTATTAGAATGGGCAAAATCTGGAATACTGACAAGAACAAATGCTGGGAGAATGTACAGCAACGGGACCTCTCATTCATTGCTGGTGGAAATACAAATGGTATAGCCAACTTTTGAAGACAGTTTGGCAATCTCTTATGAAACTAAACACACTCTAACATATCATCCAGGAATCACACCCCTTGGTATTTACCCAAAGAATTTAAAAACTTATGTCCACAAAAAAATCATGTACATGTATGTTCATAGCAGCTTTATTCATGTTTGCCAAAATTTGGAGGCAACCTTCAAGTTCAACGTTCAGTAGGCATAATGGAAACATAAACTGTGGTACATCCAGACAATGGAATATTATTCAGTGCTTAAAAGAAATGAACTGTCAAGCCATGAGAAGACAATGAGGAACCTTAAATGCATATTACTAAGTGAAAGAAACCAATCTGAAAAAGCTACACACCTGTAAGATTCCAGCTTCATGATATCTTGGAAAAGGCAAAACTATGGAGACAATAAGAAGATCAGTGGTTGCCAGGGTTTCAGGTGGGGAGGCATGAATAGGTGGAGCACAGAGGAATTTTAGGGCAGTGAAAACACTCTATATGGTTCTATAATGATGGATACATGTCATTTATACATTTTTCCAAACCCATAGAATGCACAGTACCAAGTGAATCCTCATACAAACTATGGACTTTGGGTGCTTATGAGGGATGTGACAATGCGAATTCACCAACCGTAACAGATGTACCACTCTGGTTAGGGATGTTGATAATGCGGGAAGCTATGCATATGTAGAGGCAGGGAGTAATTGGGAAATTTCTGTACCTTTCTCTTAATTTTGCTGTGAAGCCAAAATTGCTCTTAAAAATAAACATGCACACCACACACACACACACACACACAGGAACATATAACACGAGCCATATAGGTAATTTTAAATGTTCTTGTGGCCACATTAAGTAAAAAGAGATGAAAGAATTTTTTTAAAAAATTCAATAGAGGTTTTCAATAGCAGATTTAAAATCGCAGAAGAATCAGTAAATTTGAAGGTCAGGCACTTGAGATCATCCATTCTGACTAGCAGAAGGAGAAAATAAGCAAAATGAAAAGAGACTAAGAGAACTATGGTGCACCATCATTAGCACCAATGCATGCATTACAGAAATCCCAGAAGGAGGAGAGAAAGTGGCAGAAAGAATATTTGAAGAAATAATGGAAAGAGCTGTGTAGGAGCTGTATTTTGTACACTATTGAAGCTAAGTAGGTATTAATTAATTTGTCCTAGCAAATTGACCCTCAGCCCTGGTACCATCCAGACCTGCTGTCTACCTGAACAGCTTCCCCAAGAGCAGAAAAGAGAGAAGAGTCATCAAGGGAGAATTAGACAAATCAAAGTCCTCTGAGCAACTGATAAAACAACTGTTGATAAATAGAATACCAAAAGGAATATTGTAGATCTGAAAAAACAGTCAACTAAAACACGATCTAATTGACATATATAGAACACTCCAGTCAATAACAGGCAGGATACATTTTTTTCAAGTTCCCGCAGAACATTCACCAACATAGACATTTATCCTGGGCCATGAAACAAACCTTAACAAGTTGAAAAGAAATGATATCATTCATACGGAGGGTGTCCTCTGACCATAATGGAACAAAATGGGAAATCAATAATGGAAAGACAACAGGAAAAATCTCTGAACACATTGAAATGAAACAACATATTTATAAATAGTCCATGGCTCAAGAAGGAGATCACAAAGGAAATAAAATATACATGGAACAGAATAAAAATGAAGTCACTGGAACAGTGCAGACAGGGAAATTTATAGCACTAAATGCTTATATTAGAAAAGAGAAAAGGTCTCAAGTAAACGTTTCTATCCCAAGAAACTAGGAAAAAAGAGAAAAATAAACCAAAAGAAATCACAAAAAAGGAAATAATAAACATCAGAATGGAAATCAAATTGAAAATAGGAAAACAACAGAGACTATCAAAGAAATTGTTATTTTTTCAAAACTGTCACTGAAATTGACAACCCTCTAGCAAGACTGACAAAAATACCAGAGAGATGACACAAATCACCAGTGCCAGGAGTTAAACAGAGGATATGGTTCCAGAGTCTGCAGCTATTACAAAGTATAATATGGGAATACTATGAATACGCTCATAAACTCAACAATTTAGAAGAAAAGTACCAATTCCTCAAAAACCAAAAAGTATCAAAACTCAAATAAGATTAAATAAATAGACATCTGAATAGCAGTAAAACTATTCAAGAACTTGAATTTTTAATTAAAAAAAAATTTCCAAAAAAATTTTCCAGGCCCGGGGATTAACCAAGATGGCAGAGTAGAAGGACGTGCTCTCACTCCCTCTTGCGAGAGCACCAGAATCACAACTGGCTGCTGGACAATCATCGACAGGAAGACACTGGACTTCACCAAGGAGGATACCCCACGTCCAAGGACAGAGGAGAAGCCACAGTGAGATGGTAGGAGGGGCACAATCAGAGTAAAATCAAATCCCATAACTGCTGGGTGGGAGACTCACAGACTGGCAAACACTTATACCACAGAAGTCCACCCACTGGAGTGAAGGTTCTGAGCCCCACGTCAGGCTTCCCAACCTGGGGGTCCGGCAATGGGAGGAGGAATTCCTAGAGAATCAGACTTTGAAGCCTAGTGGGAATTGATTGCAGGACTTCGACAAGACTGGGGGAAACAGAGACCCCACTCTTGGAGGGCACACACAAAGTAGTGTGCGCATCAGGACCCAGGGGAAGGAGCAGTGACCCTGGGGGAGACTGAACCAGACCTACCTGCTGGTGTTGGGGGGTCTCCTGCAGAGGCGGGGGGGTGGCTCTGTTTCACCGTGGGGACAAGGACACTGGCAGCGGAGGTTCTGGGAAGTGCTCCTTGGCGTGAGTCCTCCCAGAGTCTGCCATTAACCCCACCAAAGAGCCCAGGTAGGCTCCAGTGTTGGGTTGCCTCAGGCAAAACAACCAACAGGGAGGGAACCCAGCTCCACCCATCAAGAGTCAAGTGGATTAAAGTGTTACGGAGCTCTGACCACCACAGCAACAGTCAGCTCTACCCACCACCAGAGCCTCCAATCAAGCCTCTTAGATAGCCTCAACCACCAGAGGACAGACAGCAGAAGCAAGAAAAACTACAATCCTGCAGCCTGTGGACCAAAAACCACAGTTACAGAAAGATAGACAAGATGAAAAGGCAGAGGGCTATATACCAGATGAAGGAAAAAGAAAAAAACACAGAAAAACAACTAAATGAAGTGGAGATAGGCAACCTTCCAGAAAAAGAATTCAGAATAATGATAGTGAAGATGATCCAGGACCTCGGAATAAGAATGGAGGCAAAGATTGAGAAGATGCAAGAAATGATTAACAAAGACCTAGAAGAATTAAACAACAAACAAACAGAGATGACCAATACAATAACTGAAATGAAAACTACACTAGAAGGAATCAGTAGCAGAATAACTGAGGCAGAAGAACGGATAAGTGACCTGGAAGACAGAATGGTGGAATTCACTGCTGCAGAACAGAATAAAGAAGAAAGAATGAAAAGAAATGAAGACAGCCTAAGAGACCTCTGGGACAACATTAAATGCAACAACATTCACGTTATAGGGGTCCCAGAAGGAGAAGAGAGAGAGAAAGGACCAGAGAAAGTATTTGAAGAGATTATAGTCGAAAACTTCCCTAACATGGGAAAGGAAATAGCCACCCAAGTCCAGGAAGCGCAGAGAGTCCCATAGAGGATAAACCCAAGGAGAAACATGCCGAGACACATAGTAATCAAAGTGGCAAAAATTAAAGACAAAGAAAAATTATTGAAAGCAGCAAGGGAAAAACGACAAATAACATACAAGGGAATGCCCATAAGGTTAACAACTGATTTCTCAGCAGAAACTCTACAAGCCAGAAGGGAGTGGCATGATATACTTAAAGTGATGAAAGGGAAGAACCTACAACCAAGATTACTCTACCCGGCAAGGATCTCATTTAGATTTGATGGAGAAATCAAAAGCTTTACAGACAAGCAAAAGCTAAGAGAATTCAGCACCACCAAACCAGCTCTACAACAAATGGTAAAGGAACTTCTCTAAGTGGGAAACACAAGAGAAGAAAAGGATCTACAAAAACAAACACAAAACAATTAAGAAAATGGTCATAGGAACATACATATCAATAATTACCTTAAACGTGAATGGATTAAATGCTCCAACCAAAACACACAGGCTTACTGAATGGATACAAAAAGAAGACCCATATATATGCTGTCTACAAGAGACCCACTTTAGACCTAGGGACACATACAGACTGAAAGTGAGGGGATGGAAAAAGATATTCCATGCAAATGGAAATCAAAAGAAAGCTGGAGTAGCTATACTCATATCAGATAAAATAGACTTTAAAATAAAGAATGTTACAAGAGACAAGGAAGGACACTACATAATGATCAAGGGATCAATCCAAGAAGAAGATATAACAATTATAAATATATATACACAAACATAGGAGCATCTCAATACATAAGGCAACTGCTAACAGCTATAAAAGAGGAAATTGACAGTAACACAATAATAGTGGGGGATTTTAAAACCTCACTTACACCAATGGACAGATCATCCAAAATGAAAATAAATAAGGAAACAGAAGCTTTAAATGACACAATAGACCAGATAGATTTAATTGATATTTATAGGACATTCCATCCAAAAACAGCAGATTACACGTTCTTCTCAAGTGCACACGGAACATTCTGCAGGATAGATCACATCTTGGGTCACAAGTCAAGCCTCAGTAAATTTAAGAAAATTGAAATCATATCAAGCATCTTTTCTGACCACAACACTATGAGATTAGAAATGAATTACAGGGAAAAAAACGTAAAAAAGACAAACACATGGAGGCTAAACAATACGTTACTAAATAACCAAGAGAACACTGAAGAAATCAAAGAGGAAATCAAAAAATACCTAGAGACAAATGACAATGAAAACACGATGGCCCAAAACCTATGGGATGCAGCAAAACCAGTTCTAAGAGGGAAGTTTATAGCTATGCAAGCCTACCTAAAGAAACAAGAAAAATCTCAAGTAAACAATCTAACCTTACATCTAAAGAAACTAGAGAAAGAAGAACAAACAAAACCCAAAGTTAGCAGAAGGAAAGAAATCATAAAGATCAGAGCAGAAATAAATGAAATAGAAACAAAGAAAACAATAGCAAAGATCAATAAAACTAAAAGCTGGTTCTTTGAGAAGAAAAACAAAATTGATAAGCCATTAGCCAGACTCATCAAGAAAAAGAGGGAGAGGACTCAAATCAATAAAATCAGAAATGAAAAAGGAGAAGTTACAACAGACACCACAGAAATACAAAGCATCCTAAGAGACTACTACAAGCAACTTTATGCCAGTAAAATGGACAACCTGGAAGAAATGGACAAATTCTCAGAAAGGTATAACCTTCCAAGACTGAACCAGGAAGAAGCAGAAAATATGAATAGACCAATCACAAGTAATGAAATTGAAACTGTGATTAAAAATCTTCCAACAAACAAAAGTCCAGGACCAGATGGCTTCACAGGTGAATTCTATCAAACATTTAGAGAAGAGCTAACACCTATGCTTCTCAAACTGTTCCAAAAAATTGCAGAGGAAGGAACACTCCCAAACTCATTCTATGAGGCCACCATCACCCCGATACCAAAACCAGACAAAGACACTACAAAGAAAGAACATTACAGACCAATATCACTGATGAATATAGATGCAAAAATCCTCAACAAAATACTAGCAAACAGAATCCAACAACACATTAAAAGGATCATACACCACGATCAAGTGGGATTTATCCCAGGGATGCAAGGATTCTTCAATATACGCAAATCAATCAATGTGATACACCATATTAAAAAATTGAAGAAGAAAAACCATATGATCATCTCAATAGATGCAGAAAAAGCTTTTGACAAAATTCAGCACCCATTTCTGATAAAAACTCTCCAGAAAGTGGGCATAGAGGGAACCTACCTCAACATAATAAAGGCCATATATGACAAACCCACAGCCAACATCATTCTCAATGGTGAAAAACTGAAAGCATTTCCTCTAAGATCAGCAACAAGACAAGAATGTCCGCTCTCACCACTATTATTCAACATAGTTCTGGAAGTCCTAGCCACGGCAATCAGAGAAGAAACAGAAACAAAAGGAATACAAATTGGAAAAGAAGAAGTAAAACTGTCACTGTTTGCGGATGACATGATACTATACATAGAGAATCCTAAAACTGCCACCAGAAAACTGCTAGAGCTAATTAATGAATATGGTAAAGTTGCAGGATACAAAATTAATGCACAGAAATCTCTTGCATTCCTATACACTAATGATGAAAAATCTGAAAGAGAAATTAAGGAAACACTCACATTTACCATTGCAGCAAAAAGAATAAAATACCTAGGAATAAACCTACCTAGGGAGACAAAAGACCTGTATGCAGAAAACTATAAGACACTGATGAAAGAAATTAAAGATGATACCAACAGATGGAGAGATATACCATGTTCTTGGATTGGAAGAATCAACATTGTGAAAATGACTCTACTACCCAAAGCAATCTACAGATTCAATGCAATCCCTATCAAATTACCAATGGCATTTTTTACGGAGCTAGAACAAATCATCTTAAAATTTGTATGGAGACACAAAAGACTCCGAATAGCCAAAGCAGTCTTGAGGGACAGAAAAGGACCTGGAGGAATCAGATTCCCTGACTTCAGACTATACTACAAAGCTACAGTAATCAAGACAATATGGTACTGGCACAAAAACAGAAATATAGATCAATGGAGCAGGATAGAAAGCCCAGAGATAAACCCACGCACCTATGGTCAACTAATCTATGACAAAGGAGGCAAAGATATACAATGGAGAAAAGACAGTCTCTTCAATAAGTGGTGCTGGGAAAACTGGACAGCTACATGTAAAAGAATGAAATTAGAATACTCCCTAACACCATACACAAAAATAAACTCAAATTGGATTAGAGACCTAAATGTAAGACTGGACACTCTAAAACTCTTATAGGAAAACATAGGAAGAACACTCTTTGACATAAATCACAGCAAGATCTTTTTTTTTTTAAACTATTCACTATTTTTTTTAATTTATTTATTTTATTTATTTTTGGCTGCATTGGGTCTTCGTTGCTACGCACAGGCTTTTTCTAATTGCGGTGAGCGGGCTTCTCATTGTGGTGGCTTCTCTTGTTGCGGAGCACGGGCTCTTGGCACGCAGGCTTCAGTAGTTATGGCTCACGGGCTCTAGAGCGCAGGCTCAGTAGTTGTGGTGCACGGGCTTAGTTGCTCCACGGCATGTGGGATCTTCCCGGGCCAGGGCTCGAACCCGTGTCCTCTGCATTGGCAGGTAGATTCTTAACCACTGCGCCACCAGGGAGGCCCGCAAGATCGTTTTTGATCCACCTCCTAGAGTAATGGAAATAAAAACAAAAATAAACAAATGGGACCTAATGAAACTTAAAAGCTTTTGCACAGCAAAGGAAATCACAAACAAGACAAAAAGACAAACCTCAGAATGGGAGAAAATATTTGCAAACGAATCAATGGACAAAGGATTAATCTCCAAAATATATAAACAGCTCATTCAGCTCAATATTAAAGAAACAAACACCCCAATCCAAAAATGGGCAAAAGACCTAAATAGACATTTCTCCAAAGAAGACATACAGACGGCCATGAAGCACATGGAAAGGTGCTCAACATCACTAATTATTAGAGAAATGCAAATCAAAACTACAATGAGGTATCACCTCACACCAGTTAGAATGGGCGTCATCAGAAAATCTACAAACAACAAATGCTGGAGAGGGTGTGGAGAAAAGGGAACCCTCTTGCACTGTTGGTGGGAATGTAAATTGATACAGCCACTATAGAGAACAATATGGAGGTTCCTTAAAAAACTAAAAATAGAATTACCATATGACCCAGCAATCCCACTACTGGGCATATACCCAGAGAAAACCGTAATTCAAAAAGACACATGCACCCGAATGTTCATTGCAGCACTATTTACAATAGCCCGGTCATGGAAGCAACCTAAATGCCCATCAACAGACGAATGGATAAAGAAGTTGTGGTACATATATACAATGGAATATTACTCAGCCATAAAAAGGAACAAAATTGAGTCATTTGTTGAGACGTGGATGGATCTAGAGACTGTCATACAGAGTGAAGTAAGTCAGAAAGAGAAAAACAAATATCGTATATTAACGCATGTATGTGGAACCTAGAAGAATGGTACAGATGAGCTGGTTTTCAGGGCAGAAGTTGAGACACAGATGTAGAGAACGGACATATGGACACCAAGGGGGGAAAACTGTGGTGGGGTGGGGATGGTGGTGTGCTGAATTGGGCGATTGGGATTGACATGTATACACTGATGTGTATAAAATTGATGACTAATAAGAACCTGCAGTATAAAAAAACAAACAAAACCACTAATACTAAACTTTCATTGGGTTATTTGTATGGAAATATGTTAATATAAATATTTTAGACATTACATGAAATTTCTAAAAATCTTATATGTTCTGGTATAATGTTATAAGTCATAATCCTAGTTATTACTTTAAAATGTATATCTCAGAAATAACGAATTTTCTTATCAACTGCATTATTATGAACTTTCATCAAATCTTTAACGGTGGTCATTTTTAAGTCTTTTGTCATTTACAGACAGTTCTGGGTGTACTATGATGCTTTTGCAAATATGTTCCTATAAAAGGGTTTCATCTTCAGGAAATTCATGGAAAAGACTCTGACAAGTACAGGTTTCTGGTAACTGACTGTACTGCTGAATTGAATGAATAAGCATTTTCAGAACTCTAATGAAAAACTGATGAACTCATAAAAGTGCTAACAAAAGATCAAGATAAAAAAAAATTAATTACTTGGGACTGAGTGAACTGATGAGGATGAGTATAATTTTTGTGACTTTCTGTCTGAATTTAAAAAAAAATCCCACAAGGACTCAGAGGCAAAGAATATACAAATCAATTTTCACTGCAAAGTAAAGGAGCTGTTACAGTGGAGGATTACTGGACTGAGTGTCAATATTATGACATAGTATGAGTGTGTTTCATGTTTGGTAATTGCAATCATTGTTGCTTTTGTTGTGGTCATCCATGTACAATGCTTGGTGTCAGTCTATTCATCTCTTGTAAAAATAAAATACAGTGTGTGTGTGTGAAAAAAAAAATTTCCAGGCCCAGATGATTTAAATAGAAAATTATATGAATCAGTTAAAGAAGTCACACCAATCCACACAACCTCTTTCAAAAATTAAAAGGAGGAAAATCTTCCCAACTCATTTGATGAGGCCAATATTAACCTGACACCAAAACCAGACAAAGACAGTACCAAAAAAGCCATTATGTATCAAATCTCTCATGAATATAAGCACAAAAATTGTTAACAAAATATTAGCAAGCCAAATCTAACACTGTATAAAAAATTCTACATCATGACCAAGTGAGAGTTTTTCCAGGTTTGCATTGTTGTTTCAACATTCAAAAAATCAATTAATGTAGTCCACAAAGGCTAAAGAACAAAAATAATATGATTACATCCAGGAACAGAGAAGATTATTGACAAAATCCAACACCAGTTCATGATAACAAACTTTCAGAACATTAGGGATAGTGATGAATTACCTAAGCTTGGTAAAGAACATTGACAAAAACCCTACAGCTAACTTCATACTTAATAGTGAGAGACTGAATGGTTACCACTAAGATTGGGAACAAGGAAAGGATGACCAACCTCTCCACTCTTATTCAAAAAAAGGAAGTTCTAGCCCCTAAAATAAGTAAGATAAGAAAAAGAAATGAAAAACATATAGATGGGAAATGAAGAAATAAAACTGCCCATATCTGCAGATGACATTGTCTACATAGAAAATAGCAAGAAAACTACAAAAAAGAACCTAAACAAAAAAAACACTCCCAAGCACCTACAAACCCCCAAAACAAAAAGCAAAAATAAAAATTGAGTTAAATCAGGTCTGTGGATATAAAATCAGCACTCAGAAGTCAATTGTGGCTTGTAGCCTAGGCCTGCACTTCCTGGTCAAGAGCCCTCAGAGCCCTCAGAACTTGGACAGGATTGTAACTGGTCCTAGTGGCCCTGCTCCCTGGCCCACACCTTTGCCTCTGCTCCAGGGCACTGCACGGGGTGGGCAGGACAGAGCCAAGAGGGTGTGAGGGGTTCCTGCCCCTCCCTGGGGCAGTCACCTGGGGTCCAGGGCTGCTGGTGCTGGGGCAGTGACCTCATGGCACATCTGGTCAGGCCCCCAGCGCCTGGGAAGCCCAGCACCAGCCAGAGAATCTATGTCTGGGGTGGTGTCCAGAGGTGGCTGCAGGGCCATTCCTCCACATTCAGGGGGATGCAACCAGGTGGAGCTGGCCTGCTGGGAAAAGTATAGCTAAGAGGAAATGCACTGCCTTCCTCCACACTTGTGCAAGTGACTCGGAACTTATTCACCGGGCATTGTGGTGTAGCAAAATGAAATGCAAGGAATCAAAAGTAAGATAATTGAAGGCAGTAAAGCTGAAATAAAACATAAACATCATCAGAAAGACCCACTGGAGAAAGCAAAGGATGGAAAATAAAATAAAGCAGTGTTTTATCATATGTATTTCAGCAGGCCTTTTGAAATTTAAAAAACATGACTACTTTTTCTTTAGAGGACTGCTCTTTTCACTGCCACTTCAATCAAACCAACCAGACCCTAGATGTCAGCTGTTTGTTATTCTTGATTATACTTGGGAACATATTATTAAATATCTTCCAGCTAGGAATGAGAAGAAAAAAAACACATAACAGAATTTTACAGGGTTTTTTGTTTGTTTGTTTTCTTTTCTTTTTTTGCATCTCACTAGCATTCGTCTTTTATTTTTGGTAAACATTTCCATGCTATCATACTTCATGGAGTCTTGTACTTTTAGACATTAGGTTTACCAAATACCACATCTGCCTATTTACTCAAATTATTTCCTTTACTTATGGCTTTTTCTATTATACAGTTTTCCTGAGAGTTTGTACAAGTTATTACCTGAATCTCTCCAAAACTGCCAAGCTCCATTTAATCGTCAAAAATGATTTTATTTCTTCACAGTAATGTGAATTTATATTTCAGTCCTTGCTTATCTTTTGGGAGATGCAGCTATCTACCAAAGCCTGAAGGCACAGAATGTTTATTCTTTTCAATGTCCTTTCTACTTCAGTGTTCAGTTACTGTCTGTCATTTTCCATGGTGATGGTTTTATCTGTGGCTTTTATAACCTCTTGGTCAGAAGTCATTACCTTGGTACAGGCTATTAGGATAACTTCCTATATGAATGAGACTATCCTATATTTTCCCTTTCATTCTGCTAGTTACACTGTGAGCTCTAAACAAGTATTCCTGACCAAGCTAGTATCTGTTTTCTTGGTACCCGGTTGCCATTTGCACTACTTCAAGTAACCATCCTTTTACTTAAAGTACACATTCCAGCCTACACTGAGATGAACATTCCCTGGCTGTATTTTCTCAATAGTTTTCTCATTGCTGCAGTTTATTGGTTTGATTGCCACAAGCTTACTTTGGGAGATACCGCATTACCTGTAGATCCACTTATCAACTGGAAATGCTGCTTCATTCCACTTACAATTCATAATCTTGAGCAAACTGAAAAGCCTACACCAAAAATAATTTATTATATGCCGTTCATATTTCAGTAAAGCTGGGAAAAATTAATTTGTTAATATGTTGTCATGTTAAAATGAATCAAAACTTACAACTACAATAAAAATCATACTTTAACAAACAGGAAAGAATGACGACTGAGACATGCGAAAAAATGGAACTGAATCTTCCTCTCCCCTAATTTTCATAACTTTTCAGAATGTACCTTTTGGGGCTATGATATTATTTATTAAATAGTGATTTTAAAAGCAAAACAAAATAATTCCAGTGTTTATACCTGCTCAGTAACACTTTATATTACAAATATTAGTTTGTTATTAACACTAAAGTGAAAAGAATTAACCTTTTGGCCATGTTGATATTTCTGTTACCCAAAACACTGCTGGTTGCAAACTGTTCTGTAAATCTGAGATTCACTGCCATCTTTAAAATATGACTTTAAATAAACATTTTTATCAAGGTTAAAAAATAATTGCATTTCTATACACTAAAAATGATTAGTGAAAACCAAAATTAAACCCACATTACCATTTAAAATCACTCCAAAAAAATGAAACACTTACCTATACACTTGATAAAACATATGCAGGATCCACATGATGACAATCATAACATATTGACGAATGACACTAAAGAAGACCTAAACAGAGAGACCTACCATGTTCATGGATTGGAAGGTTCTACTAGAAAAGAAGTCAAGGCTCTCCAAACAGACTTATAGGTTTGATGTGATTCCTATCGAAATCCCAGGAAGGATGTTTTGTAGATATAGATGAATCTATTCTAAAATTTATATGGAAATTCAGAGGCCCAAGGACAGCTAAAATAATCTTGATTAAGAGTAAAATAGGCGTTATATTAAGACTTACTATTTAACTACAGTAATCCAGACAGTGTGACACTTGCTGAGGGATAGATACATATGTGAGTGGAATAGATAGAGAGTCCAGAAATAGAACCACACAAATACACTGAATTGAATTTTGAGAAGGGTACAAAAGGAATCCAATGGAAGAAGAATAGCTTTTTCAATAAATGATTCTAGAGCAATCAGATGTCCATAGGCTCAAGAAATGAATCTGGACCTAAACTTCACACAATATATAAAAGTTAATTCAAAATAGATTATGGATATAAAAGTAAAACATAAAACAATAAAAATATTTCAAATACATAGAAAAATCTTTGAGGTCTAGGGCTAGGAAAAAGAGTTCTTAGGCTTGACACCAAAAGCATGATACATAAAAGGAAAAATGATAAATTGAACCTCATCAAAATTAAAAACTTTTGCTCTGAGAAAACTCATGTGAATATGATGAAAAGACAAGCTACAGACCGGGAGAAAATATTTGCAAGCCACATATTTGAAGAAGGATTAGTATTTAGAATACATAAAGAATTCTTTAAAAAACAAAGTTAAAAAATAAACCAATAGAAAATAGACAAAAGATATGAATGGCTATTTCACTGTAGAGGATATAAAATGGCAAAAAAAAAACCCCCACACACACACATGAAAATATATTACACACTGTTAGCCACGAGAAAAGCAAATGAAAATGACAAAAAGATAGCCCTACACACTTATCGGACTGGCCAAAATAAAAACTAGTGACAATCCAAACACTGGTAAAGATGTGGATAATCTGGATCGCTCATTCTCATACATTTTCCATAGGAGTGTAAAATGATACTGCCACTCTGCAATACAGGTTGGCTGTTTCTTCAAAACTAATTATGCAATTTCCAGAGGTCCTAGCAATTTTATTCTCAGGCATTTACCCCAGAGAAATAAAAATTTATGTTTACACAAAAATCTGTTATACAAATGTTCATAGCAGTGTTATTTGTAATAGCCCCAAACTAGAAACAACCCAGATGTCCTTCAACAGGTGAATGGTTAAACAAACTGTGATACATCTATTTCACAGTGTACTACTCAGAAATAAAAAAGAACAAACTCTTGATACACTCAACAACTTGGATTAATCTTCGGGGAATTATGCTGAAGGAAAAAAAAAAAAGACAACCCCAAAGGTTACACACTGTATGATTTCATTATTGCATCATTTTTGAAATGACGAAATTTTAGAAACGTAAAACATATTTGTAGCTGCCAGGTTAAGGGGTTTAAGGTTGGTAGGGTGGGGAAATATGTGTCATTATCAAAGAATCATAGGTGGAATCCTTGTGATGAAGGATCAGTATCTTTATTGTGGTGTTGGATACACAAACCTACACATGTGATAAGATTGTATAGCACTAAGTACACACACACACACATGCACAAATGAGTACAACTGGGAAATTTGAATAAGATCAGTGGACTGCACCCATATCAATTTGTGACGTTGTACTGTAGTTTTACAAAATCTTCTCGGTATTACTTCTTCCAACTGCATGTGGATTTACAACTGTTGCAATAAAATCTCAAAATAAAAAATAGGAAGGCAAGAATCAAAGGAAAAGCAGGACCAAGTTGAAGTAGAGGTGGTGAATGTGGATTGAAAAAGAGGATAATAATCAGAGGGAAGGGAACTTCCCTGGTGGTGCAGTGGTTAAGAATCCGCCTGCCAATACAGGGGACACGGGTTTGAGCCCTGGTCCGGGAATACGCCACATGCTGCAGAGCAACAAAGCCCGTGTGCCACAACGGGCCACAACTACTGAGCCTGCACTCTAGAGCCCGCGAGACACAACTACTGAGCCCGCGTGCCATGACTACTGAAGCCTGGGTGCCTAGAGCCCGTGCTCAGCAACAGGAGAAGCCACCGCAATGAGAAGCCTGCGCACCGCAATGAAGAGTGGCCCCGCTCGCTGCAACTAGAGAGGGCCCACACGCAGCAACAAAGACCCAATTCAGCCAAACATAAATAAATAAATAAATAAATTTTTTTTAAAAGAGGGAAGGATTCTTGTAATGTATGGTGCATTTTCATAGTACTTTGCGTTTAAACAGGCTTAGGTGGATAACCGTCTCCATCACTGTCTGGGTATATAATGCTGAGTGAATGAATTAACCTCTCTGATCCTCAGTTATCTCATCTGTAAATGTGAGTAGTAATATTATATTACTCCCTCTGTGAAGCTGTTCCAGACCACCTGGATTACATGGTTCTTCTCTGTGTTCTGAGAGTCCCTAGCTCACTCCTGCCACAGCTCTCATCACATTTATTTTTCAACTATTTAATTTGTGGCTGTCTGCTTACTAGACTATGAGCTATTCAAATACTGTTTCCCTGAAAGAATCATCGCTGTGTCTCCAGGTCCTGCTTGACCCAGTGCCTGGAGCCTGGTACCCAGCAGATGAGTGATGGTGACACATGTTATTCACCCAAAACACTATAGCTATTATTATAGGTTCAGTTTGTTCATAAGAAATAATATATTGAAAATGAGTGAACATAGAAAGTCTCTGCTTAAATTTATGTTCATGAGAATGCGGTTAGGGGTGGTAGTGATTGGTGATGGCTTGTATCCCCATATTTTGTCCAGAATACTCTGATACCATTGTATTCTCCACTTCTTCCCTTTCATAAACCTAAATACAGAATGACTGATGAACAGAGTTGGGCTTCAATAAATACTTGTTTGATGAATATAACACTGCCATCAGGTTACTTTAGTTCTTCAGTGAGTGGTTGTAGATGTCACTCAGGCTTACAACAGCATAATCAAGGACATGACCTCAGTGCTCAGTGACCTTGGATGAGTGCAGGTGAGCTCTTTCAAACTCAAAACGAAACTTCACTCTTTGCCTTCCTCCTGCTTCTTTGGCCACAACTTCTGTGTGTGTTTTCTTACAGGGTCCCCTTCCCCTGTGTCCTTTCTTTGCACTTCCACTGCTTTTCTGTTTATATGTCTGTCTGCCCCAAGTGATTGTGAGATCCCAGATGCCAGGGACTAGGATCTATTCTTCTTTCATTTCCCACTTCTAGAATATCCCTGGAACATGGTGGGCATAACTATTTGCTTACATTACAAAGACAAATTTATCTTTGTGATGGCTCTGATAGAAGGAATACCCGATTTTTTCTGTAAATTCTAATGTAGATATTATCTGTGTAGGTCCTAGGTGCTAGAGAGGCTCCTGTATTGAGTTGTGAATACTTTGCATGGCTACAACTTTGACCTTTTTTGGCCATCTCACACAGAGAGAATCACAGTTTTCAGTACCCAGAATAGCTTAGGGCCGCATATACCAGGCTTTGGTAATTTAAAATCCACCTTCACTCATAAGCAACTGCAAAACCTTTCTGCTCAGAAAAACTGTGCTTTGTTTTAGCAATGTACAGTGTCATTACAGATGACTTCCCAGGTCAACCGTAGGCTTATTGAAGACAGTGACCACAATGCATCACTCTTATGTACCTCTGACATCCAGTTAAGTGGATGTAGGCACATTGTAGGTACTCAGGTAGCACTGATTGACTCACTTATCTGGGCTTTCTGTTTGTCTTTAAAAATCGACCCTGTGGAGATTCTCCTTCCAGGAATGGTGGTGTGAGGAGTTTGCACAATTCATGTTCACAGAACACAAGTAAAAACCTGGGCAAAATTATTGAAAACAACTATTTCATGGCACTGACAGACAATAACCTGAGAAGTGTTTCTTTATGAAACACTGCTACTGTGTTGGGTAAGAAGGTGACTTTGTGGCCTTTTTCCTGGGGGTGGTCTCATCCTTACACTCCAGCTCAGAAGGTAAAAATCCACACCTTTACTGTATAAAGGTGGTGGACTCAATCTGGGGATGTTGGCAGGCCAGATAGAAATTTTACAGGGAGAGTTTGGAAGTGAAGAGTCATGAAAGGGCCAAGAAGTTAAATTCTCCACCCCTCTGACTGCTAAAATATGCATGCATGCGGGAGACCCCAGGGAGCCAGGCAAAAATTGAAAGTCTGGGACAGCTTGTGAGGGGTGGATGTTGCTGTGCATTTGGATGTATTCCTCAACCCACATGCCACTTGTGTGGCAGAGAGAGGCGACCTTATGGCTTGAGTAGGGTTGCAAGATTTAGCAAATAAAAATAGAGAATGCCCAGTTAAATTTGAATTTTAAAGATATTAAAATAGTATTCATTGCTTATCTGAAATCCAAATTTAATGGGGCATCTGGTATGTTAATCTGGCAACCCTAGGATTGAGGTGTATGAACATAAACTCTACCCAGATGATTGGCTGAATACAAAACTACACAGGTGAAGGGGAGACTGCCAAAGTTCTAGGCAAAAAAAAAAAAAAAAGCCAAGTGGAGATATCACTACCTACACAGGATGTGGGAGACAGTTTTAGCAGTATGAGTCCAGGTGAGGTCATGATAATTATTCGTTAATACAAAACAAAAAAAGCCAACAACGTTCAGAAACACAAAACAAAGTCACTAGAACATTTTATCTATAACGTTCATCTTTCAAAAAGTTAACAAGAATAGTGAAAAAAACTGGAAGGTATAACCCATTGTCAAGAAAATAAATGAGTCAATAGAATCTGACTCTATGTGAGACTAGATTTTGAATTTAGCAGATAGCGTCTTCAATGCAGTTATTATAAATATGTCAAACCAATTTAAGAAATAAATGTTTAAAAATTCAAGGAAAACAATTGTGGATCTGGGTCAAAAATCGGGAATATCAACAAAGAAATAAAAACCTATGAGAGAAAAACAATTGAAATTCTAGAGGTGTACAGTGTAATAACTGAAATGAAAAAAAAACAAACAAACACTAGATTTGCTCAGGAGCATAATTGAGATGGCAAAAGAAACAATCACAATCACTTTGCTGTACACCTGAAACTAACACAACATTGTAAATCAACTATACTTCAATAAAACAAACAGACAAACAAAAGAAACAATCACAAAACTTGAAGATAGATCAATAGAAATTATTCAATCTGAAGAACAGAGATTAAAGAGTGAACAAGGCCTCAGAGATCTGTTGGAAAATATCAGACATCCCAACATATGTGCAATTGTAATACAGGAAGGACAGGAGAAACAGAAGGGGCAGAAGAGATTTTTTGAAAAAAAATGGCCAAAAAATTCCCAAATTTGGTAAAATGATTAAATTACTGATCAAGGCAATAAATAACTCTAAGCAGGAGAAACAAAGAAAAGCACAAGTTGAAAGTCAAAGCCTGAAAGGAAAATTTGAAAGCATCAATAGAAAAATAACACATCAGAGAAACAGAAAATTGAAAAGCCTTATGAAGGAAACAAGTTTGGAATGATGAAGGAACAGTTAAAGACCAGTGTGGCTAGATTGTACTGAATGAGGGGAGAGGTTGGAGAGGTAGGCAGAAGCCAGAAAGTGTAGGGTTTGGCAGGCCGCGCTAAGGAGAATGGATTTCATTCAAAGGAAAATGGGAATTCCTTGTAGAATGGTGGTAGTAATAGCTGCCCTCAGGATATATTTTGAATATAGAATCAATAGGACTTGCTGATGGATATTAGTAAAAAAAAAAACAATATACAACAAACCCAAGAGATCTGTTTCAGACATGTTGAGTCATCCAAACAGGGAAGTCAGGTAGGTTAGACAAGTCTGGGTCATTTGGATGGATTCCATGTTTTGATTCTTTAGCACAGTTCATCTATTTTGCCTACTTTTCTGATTCCTCAGGTACATACATGCTTTGTGTATTTGTCTAGAGTCTTTAGTTGTAATCAGCAGGAGAGATAGGCAGTACTGGGCTTACTCCATGGTAGCCAGAAGCAGAAGCTCCTCATGGGAGTTTATGGAGGATAAAGCTCAATTGAAAGTTGTGTCAAGCTGGTGGTCTGAATACATTTTTGGATTCTAGATTCTATTTGAAGTTATAAAATACTAAGATGGTGAGTGGATTATTTTAAATTAGTGTGTCCTAAAACTCACTAAAACCCTCCTGGGTTCCACTGAAGGTCAGAACTTAGGAGCAGTGACTCAAACATGGGAAAAAAAGATATAATCTGAGTGAATGACTAAACCAAACCCAAAACCAGGCATTGGACAGAAGAAGTGCCTTCAGAGACAGGCAGGTGGTACACTCTCCCCACAGTGGGAATCAGAGATTCCTCCCCACAGTGGTGAACCCTGGCATGTTGTGGCTCCTGCTTTTAGCTGGGAAACTTCAGACGCCAGTCCTTGTGCCTGGGTGTTCCCCTGTGGGATGAAATGAATAGAATTGTCACGCTGGCTTCATAGATACTAGAGCATGTGCATATACATTAGCTTATAGATGTGTATCTCTACTTTTCATGATGCATGACAGATTATATTGATTAACTGGTTTTCTGTAGCGTCCTCTGATAGGCACTCAGCCCAGATCACAATATTCTTCTGATGGGCAACTAGATTGGCACAGAGAACTTCTTCCTGGTGAACACCAATGATTATTACTTTAAGCCTAAAAGCAAATATAAAACATGTAAATTAACAGGGACTGGAAAGCACCCTTGTGACCTCATCAGAGAAGCTAGGAATTTAAGTGTCCAGCGATCCATCCATGCCTGCATGATATCATGACTCCATCCACCTATCCATCCAAAAACTGTTTTGAGATCCTCCATAGGCCATGAACTGAACTACAGTCCACATGGCACTAAAAAGCTTCAGCATCATCCTATGAGGGACCCTTTGAAAGGACTTTTTCCCTAATTTTGAAATTCTGATCCTCTGTGGTCTCTTCTGGGCCCATTGCCTCCTTTGAATTTTCTGTGACATATTTGTCTCCATCTCATAAACAAAAGATTTCAGATGCAACCAGGCTTTTTACACATCTTTCCAGGTGGTAGATCATTGGGCTTCCTCCTACTGACCAAGAGCAAATAACTAGAAAGTCCCTAGTACCACATGACCTAAGAGCCACATATCCACGTGAATGATGCTTTTCAACTCATATGCATCCTGGAGCAGGAAGTGCAACATCTAAAGCCGTGTTCAAAAAGGTACAATTTGGGGGTCAGTTTTTTGTTTTTTTTTGGAAGTGTAGGTTAAGTCTGCTGCTGTATTGAACAACCGTCTCACCATCAATTTGCTCATTCGGTTTATCACTAGGTAAATTTCCAGCCTCATTTATCTGAAGAGAGGATATGTTTGCTTTTTCTGTTCCTAAGCTGTTTGGAAGAGGGCTGCACTTTCTTTTAGATGAAGTTGGTTTAGTGTAGAGTTTTCTCTAAATGAATAGTTGTAAATAATTGTAGATAAGACTCTGAACCTAATGCAATGTCAATGTAAGCCTTGGTGGACATCACATGCCAAAAAAAAAAAAATCTAGACACAGACTTTACAACTTTCACAATAATTAACTTTAAATGGATCACAGACCTAAATGTAAAATGCAAATCTATAAAACTCCTAGAAGACAACGTAGGAGAAAATGTAGGTGACTTTGTGTTGGCAATGAATGACCTTTTAAAAACACCACCAAAAGCACAACCCACAAAAGAAAAAAATTGATAAATTGGACTTTGTTAAAATTAAATATTTCTGTTCTGTGAAGGACACTGTTCAGAGGATGAAGTGACAAGTCACAGACTGGAGAAAATATTTGTAAAAAATATGTGATAAAGGACTGGTATCCCAAAATATACAAAGAACTCTTAAAACTCAAAAATGGGAAAACAACACGATTTTAAAATGGGCAAAAGATCTGAACAGACACCTCACCAAATAAGATGTACAGATGGCAATTAAGCCTATGAAATGATATTCAATATCATGTATCACTAGGGAAATACAAATTAAGACGACAGTGAGATACCACTACACACCTATTTGAATGGCTAAATCCAACACACTGAATATATCAAATGGTGGTTGAACATGTGGGTTAACAGGAACTCTCATTCATTGCTTGTGGCAATGCAAAATGGTACAGCCACTTTGGAAGACAGTTTGGCAGTTTCTTACAACATTAAACATCCACTTACCATATGATCCAATAGTTGTGCTCCTCGATATTTACTCAAATGATATTTACTCACCAGCTATGATGGTGGATACACGTCATTATACATTATACATTTGTCAAAACCCAGAGAGTGCAAGTCAAAGAGTGAAACCCAATATAAAATATACACTTTAGCTAGTAATAAGGTATCAACATTGGCTCATCCCTTGTAACAGGTGTACCACACTAATGCAAGATGTTCCTAATAGAGGAAACTGGATATGGAGGTGAGGGTGGGAGGATTTGGGAATCATCTGTACTTCTTGCTCATTTTTCTGTAACTCTAAAACCACTAAAAGAAATAGTCTATTATTTTTTTAAAAACGTTGAGATAAATGATAGGCAATAATATCAAAGGATAGGTAGTGCCTCCTCCTCCTCTCTCAAGATCTGGCTTTTGCCTCCATTCCTGCCTCATTGCCTCCCCCTTGTGAACCTTATGCCACAGTCACTGTGCTGCTCTGGGCTGGAAGGGGTGCTCGTGAGTACACATGTTTGTGCATGCACAGGACACTTGGGAGAAGTGCATCTATTGAGAATCACAATTCCATGTCTGTGCGTGGCCTCCCACAATACATCCTGTGTCTTAGTTTCCACTCTTTTGTTGGTTTCTTTTTCTCTTGAGTCAGATGGATTAAGCTTCAGTTTCCCTGGTAACCAACACCGGTATTTTATCTCAGCCTCTGGTCACAGAAAGACAGCAAGATGGAGAGAAGAATCTCCCATCGGTCCTGGCCCTTCCAGCTGGGCTGTCGCCTGAGATGAGTGATCCAGTGAGGATGAGCAGAAGAACGTCGCCAAGACAACAGAATCCCACACTCCTGTCCAGCACTGAGGCACTTCTCCCTCCCCCTCCCTGCACGCTTGGATCTCACCTGAGAATGGGAATGTGCTTTGGCTAAGAGTGAAGAGATAGATGCATGGTAGAGAATTTAAGGAGGGAGGTGAAATCTTGGGAGCCTTCAGAAGGGACTGGGGGAGGTGCGGGAGTCACAAAGAAAGCATTGTGTACAGCACTGCGATCTCGGGAGACAATGAAGACTATGAAAGCACAGTGGCTCTAACGTGTGGTTCCGTGATTTTCTCCAGCAGTACACAGTGCTACAACCATTTTCTGAAGCCAAGCTCCATGCCTCAGGCCTCGGAAAATGGGGCCTGTGTTGTTTGTTAAAGGAGAATGGAGCCTGACATCGCTTATGGAGGGCAAGGATGGCCTTGAGGAGGCCCTGCTCACCTCAGTGACAACTCTCATCTGTTACTCCACTCTGTGTGTCTGTCTGGTCCGTTCTTCCTTCTGTGCTCCCTTTTTTTGGGGGGAGGGCTCTCTTTATGGGATGTGAAACGTTGTCCTCAGTTAAAGGGGAGGATGAGGCGAGGATGCCCCAATCTCCTCAAACATGGACCGATGAGATGGTGGGCAGAGGAGGAGCTGGTGGGGATGGTGTGCTGAAATCACAGACTCACTCGCACTCCTCAGACGGCATGGGCACTTTGGTTAACTTATTCTCTCTGGCCGATCTGATCTGATCTTTATCATGAGTGCCCGCTCTCTGGAGTGGATAGTAAGTGGCAAAAAAAAAAAAACCCACTGAATTTATATCTAATCTGGTAAGTGCAATCTGATGCTATCATGTGAATGGTTCATTTAAAACAATGCTGTCTGTTTTGGTGAAATGCTCAGTCTCTCAGATTTCCACCCCACTTCCCTGCTCCTTTCCAAGGTGGGGAAGGCGTATGTATGGTTTACAAATCTCCTGGGTGATGTGGGAAGGGGTGGGGGTCTATGAAATTCTTAACGCTGCTCACAGTATCCTTGGTGGTCCCTGAGGGAAGGACGGCTCTCCTCTCCCGGATCCAGCTGGCGATGCTGACCTGCACCGCCCATGGGTGGGGCTGGTGAAACTTGCATTTTTGTTTCTCTCCTCTTGGTCGGGTCCTGGTGCTCCCTGGTCAACTCAGCCTCAGCTCACTCTGCTGGCATCTGCAGACCCCTCTGAATCTGGGTCTCATCCTCCATCCCACCCCTGCGCAGGGTGTTGACTCCACAGCCTCAGCTGCAGGGTCATCTAAGCCCCTTAGACAGGTTAGGTTTCCTTCATGGTAGAACCCCTGGCTCTGGACTCAACCAATTTCCACATTCCCGCTACAGGGAATGAAGGCCCTAGGGGTCTCACCACCACAGCAGGAACCAGGATCAGTTCCAGAAGGCTAAATTCCTAAACTCCAGCCATCCTTCTGCCCACTTTGTAGATGATGGAATGATCCAGAAGAAATGGGGAACGTGACGATTCAAGAAAAAGGGATGATCATTGCAAAGGCCCACTCCTCGAGAAGGAGAAAGGATATGGGATCCAGGTGAAGGGCTTGGCCTCACATGGGATCTGGTCACTTCCTTCAGAGGGGCAGCAGAGTGCCAGGGTAGAAACAGGCAGAATGGGAATGGGAAGCTTGAAAAATCCACGGGACTGCTTCTGTCTTCTCCACGAATTATTGGGGGTTGGGGGGAGACTGGTGGTCATTAGAATGGAGGAGGGTTGCTAGTGTGTAATGTAGTATTGTAGATGAGAGTGAAAATGAAAAGCAATTCTCCCCTGGTCATGGATTTAAGATAAAACAATTCCGTAAAGTTTCAAAGTTTCGTCCTCAGTGCTGAGGTGCTCAGATACAGGCAGGGGGTGAGTAGGGAGGAGGGTGCAAGGAGCACAGGAGGTGTGTTTGTGGGGGACAGTTTCCAGCCCTGGGTCAGCGGAGTAAGGAGGGGCCTGGCGGATGGTGTGGAAGGATGTGTGGTCGGTGAGCTGGCGGTTTCCAGGAGGTTGGGGCTATCAATGCAGGAGCACTAGAGCGAGGGAGCTGGAGGACAGGACGTCGTGTTGGGGGTGATGAGAGGGAGGAATGCTATACACCATGAGGGCCGCGGTCTTCCTGATACCCAGGGCGTGACCGTGGGCAGGGGGATGCTCGGGTGGGGAGGAGAAGAACATCGCTGAGGTCGGAGAGGCTCCGGGGTGACCGGCTGAGCCTCGCGGGCACTGAGGTCGCCGGGACGGATCAGAAGAGTGAGGGCTGACAGGAGCACAGTTCAGTGTGCCACGGGACGAGGGCGTTCACAGGCCGGGGGTGGGCGGGAGGAGAATGACCAGGGGATTGGTACCGGTCCCGCACGTGGGGGGCTGGGGCAATGGGCGACGGGACCCGGACACCACCGGTCAGGTCCCTTAGCCGAGAGTTCGAAACAGGGCCCGGGAGCAAACTTCTAGCGGACCCGGGCGGGGAGACTAGCACTGACGTTACTGGGCACAGGCGCGCAGGCCCAGAACCCGCCCCCCGGCGCGCAGCCCCGCCCCCCGGGCTGGCGACTTTCCGGGGCACCAGGACTTCCTGCCCCTGTTGCTATGGTTCCGGGGGGCCGGACTAAGGAAGGCTGCAGTGCCGGGAAGGTTTGTCAGGGCAACTGTGGCCTGTACCGGTCCATCTCTGGTCCTCACCATCATCCCGCTTTGCTTCTTCGGCCAATATCGCCACGCTTCGGCTGGTACTAGTGTGTTCTCTGGTCCTAAATATGAACGTAGGGGCCCAATTACGGACATGCTTTTGGAATTAGGAACACAGTCACTGGACAATAAGCAGTATGTACGAATGAAGTCTGAACTGATTGCAATGGTCTTTCTCTTACCAAGTCCAGCTAGCATTTCTGAAGGTTCCTTGGCATGCTCATACATCTGAAAAAATAGCACATATTTTCTACCAAAAAAAAAGTTTTCTTAACAGCACTGCACACAAATTATCTGAATTAATTTATCCTGACAAATTCTTTATCATAAAGACATCGTTTGATTGGACGTGCAGTTCTCTACTAAAGTTTTCCTCCTGTAGGGCTTTGTGGAGGCCCTTGGGCCAGGGCTCAAGAGAACTTCCCTTGCAGTTCCAGCTCTACCAGCCTTTTATTTTACTCTGAGTCACTTTGCTTCTTTGGGCCTGCTGTTTCCTCAGTTTTAAGAAATCAGGCTAAGCTAATGGGTAGCGCAGGGAGGGGGATCCAGGGGAGGGTGTGGTTAAAGAGCCTGTGTTCTCGATGCAGTGACTCCTCTTTTTTCTCTTATTTATTGCTGCTTTTTTTTTGTTTGTATGTTTGTATGTTTGTTTTCTTAAGAAAGGAATTTCTTTTACTTTAACAAAGAGTTTGAAATCACTGGTTTATGGTATCAGTACTCAGTCTCCCAGAGATGGGAGAAAGATTGAAGAGAAATGAAATTATAAAAATGGGTAGACTCAGCCATCCTTAGGGGTACCATAAACTTAAAAGTACTCTCTAAGTAGATGGCTTGGAAGAATGTCTGTTCAATTATAAGGTGTTTGCAAGAACTGTACTGTCAAATGCTGCAATCTGATTACTTTCTGAGAGGGGAATTGGGGCTGAAGATGTAATCTTACCAACCATTAAAAACATTTTTGAGAGGCCGTATTTCAAGTTAGTAATCAGTCACAATCTCATGATGACAATCTAGTGAAGTAACCATTATGTCATAATAGTAGTTGGTACGGCAACAATAATTGGCTAACAGCACACTTGGAGCGTCTCTCCATTGTCTGTCCCTATACCACTTTCACAGGAGCATTAACAGAAAATAGACACAGGCAGCCACACCTGTCTTAAGTGTTATGTAGAAGGGGTTAAAAATCACTTAACCTGGGGGCTTCCCTGGTGGCGCAGTGGTTGGGAATCTGCCTGCCAGTGCAGGGGACACGGGTTCGAGCCCTGGTCTGGGAAGATCCCACATGCCGCGGAGCAAATGGGCCCATGAGCCACAATTACTGAGCCTGCCTGTCTGGAGCCTGTGCTCCGCAACAGGAGAGGCTGCAATAGTGAGAGGCCCGCGTACCGCAATGAAGAGTGGCCCCCGCTTGCCGCAACTGGAGAAAGCCCTTGCACAGAAACGAAGATCCAACACAGCCATAAATAAATAAATAAAATTTTTAAAAAATCACTTAACCTGGAATTGTAACTTCAGGAAATGAGTCATTTAAAATTATGAAGCTAATGTTTAGAAATGAAATTTACAGCTTGACTTTTCAACTTAGAGTTCCTGTTTCATATTTTCCTTCTTCATGCCGGGTGAAGTGTGCTTCCGACTTTAAATTATTGGAGTAGCAGATGATGACTTGTATTTTCTCTGACAAGATTTCACATATATATATGCCACTGGCTCGCAAATTAAGTGTCCAAAAGATCAATTGTTGGGTGATATTTTCTCCTCTCTCTTGTGGTTTATTTTCAGGAAAAGAAGAAGGAATCATAATAAAGAGGACAATCACCATTCTCCCCAGTCCAAAAGGAGTAAGAGAAACCCTGTCTTTCAGGAGTCTCAGGATGCAGAGGTAGGAATATGGTCAGATAGCCTCTCTCTAGTTCATCCACTGCCTAAATTACATTATCCAATTGGTGCCCTGCAATTAAAAGAAATGTATCATTCCAGGAAACCTTCAAAAAAGTATTCTTACTTGATTGCAGTGGCTTTTGAGCTGGAGCCCTTAGCCATGGTATGCAGTATCTCACAAAAGGTGGTAAGGAAGCACAGAAAAAGACTTAGTGAAAATGTAATCAGGAAAAGCTAGGTCTTAGACTTTTCTCTAGTCATAGGAGCAGGGAATAATCATCTTAACCCCCTCCCTTATTTTTAGATGGAGAATAAATTTTCAGGAGTATAATGATGTGTTATTGGCTAGAAGGAGATTCTTGATTTCTGGCTAGGAAAAGTGAAAATGAAATTGAGGATGGGGGAGTCTGGTGATTTTGCAAAGCTTTAATGGTGCTTGAATGGAAGAGCTTGAATTTTAATGACTTGTGGCATTAGCATAATATTGTTTTAATTGAGGTATAGTTTACTAGGAGAGGATTAAAGGAACCTTGTTAAGTCTTTATGTATGAATCCTATTAGTTAATGACTAAGTAGTGCTCACTTGTCCCTTTTGTGAGCAAAAAGTGAAATGATTATCGATCCCTGTCCTCCTCCTGGAACCTGTACGCAGGTGGTGATAGTCCCAGATCCTGGGCAGCTACTTGGATGGGTAAATTGTAACTAGGTATAACTCATGTAGCTTGCTCTCTTAGATGCTGGCCTTTTTCGTTGAATATCTTTGCATGTTCAGGAGTACTGCTCTTTTTTGCTCAACCTTACATCTTTACAAATTACATCACCACTTTTCCTGTAAATCTGTGCCCTTGTACATAAGTATAAGCCTTCTAGAAAGTGCAAACACAAAGACACTAATGTTTTTTGTATTAGTCTCTCTTACTTGCCAAGACCATTCATTTTATATTTCAGATTGCCAAGTAGTAGCAAGAAATTGAGAGTGAAAAAATGTGTAGATATGAACAGAATTGGCTTATCGGGAACATATCTCTGCCTTTTTCTCTTCTGTACCTGAATTGGAAAAGATTTGATATCCTAATGCTAGAATTCCAAGGGAGCATCAGAAACAAGACTAATGAGAGAGAAACAGAACCAGGAGCCCCACCTATGTTTAAAAATTAGAATTCTATAAAATCTACTCCACCCCCTTTTTTAAGCTGGTAGGAGCTGTCTCTTTGTCAGGTCATTGTTTAAAGTAGTGTCAATTCATAAGACAACTAGAACATTTGGCATAATTTTTGAAAAATGTTTTCTCTTAGGTTGACTGTAGATTTAGGTCATTCACATCGCCTTTAATTATATACATTCTAAGACACAGAACTGCTTTGGGAGACCTTATTTCGGATGAAACTGTCATTGAACAAAATAATGGTTGTTAGTCCTGTTTTTATAACCCATGGCAAAATGTTAACTTCTGAAATTATCCTCCATTTAAAAGATACATTCAAAAATGCAGGGACAACCCTTTCCAAAAATGGCCTAATCTGTTGCATGCATTTTACGAAACTTTGCTCGTGTTGTATACCAAGCAATCCCGAGCAGTTTTATATTCCAACTGGATGTTAAAATCTAAGCTGTTTTAAAGAATTGAAGATACACATGCACTCATGTTTTTCTACAGATGATGGTTACCTATCAATCTTTTGTCTGTTCAAATCCCATTAACTGAGTTGAAACAAAGTGAAGTTGTTTAAATTGTTTTATACTTATATAGATTCTATTATAAATATAAATTTTGACCTGGAAAACAACTTAGAGCTCAATGTCTAGTTCAACTTCATTTTATGAGGGAAACTGAGCTACAGAAAAGTGTAGATTATTTATCCCATTGACACAGAGAAGTTAACACATGAGTACCTTTGCCTTGCTAATTTGGAAAGTAATTGTAATTCAGCAGCCAAATTGATTTGGTATCCTATGGCTCATAAGGTTCTACAGTGTTTCATTTGTTTTAGCGAACATGAACGAGCCTTTCATTTCATATGTGTTGGAACTTTGGGAGCACATACTTTAAGTGCTTGGGTGGACTTGCTTAATTTAGTTTCTGCAGCTGCCTTAGAATAAACATCATATTACAATTCTAGGTATGGGATATGTACTAGGGGTGAAAACTTTTGTTGTTGTTGAGGTTCACATAAATGAAAAGCTCTAAGGCATGGAGGGATGGAGTTGAGAGGGAAACTAGGGCTTAAGAGAATATAAAATACCAGCTTAATCTGCTTTTACAATTAAGGAGAATTACATAATTCTCTGTTGTAAATATACACATGCATTCCCATTCTGTTTTGTTGAAGATGCTCTGTAATTAATATTCCTCCTCATCTCTTCAGATTCTATTTATTCACTTGTTCTTTCATTAGCCTGATAAGGTGCTCTTTCTCTCTCCTAACTAATTTTCTGTCTACCTTATTCTTCTCTCAAGTTAATGGATCGTTTCTCCCCCTTTACCTCCCAGCTGTAATCTGCTTTCACTGCCTGTTATTTCTCATCCCCTTCATGCAACTATTCACTAAAACTTGGCTCCTCAGACCCCACCTGTCCTGGGTGCTTGGGGTAAACTTAAATGTCTCTGTCATTTCCTCCATGACTCCTCCTATCCTACTTCTGATGTGTATCGCATATATGCCTTCCTTTACATTTCCACCATCCTAATTCAGGCCTGCATTACCTCTTGCTAAATGTATAGCAGAAATTCCCTCCATGGTCTCTGTGCTCTCATTCTCCTCCTACTCCATTCATCCATTAGAATCCTTTTCCTAAATGTAGATCCGAGCATGAGCATGTCTCTTAGGCTCAAGTACCTATTCCGACAGACTTCTTAGCATGACATTCAAGGCCCTTGATAACCTAGCTCTACCTTCTCATGCATATTTTGTCTCCCACAAACTCCTCTCCGGGAGGCCCCAGCCACACTGTATTACTAGCTTTGTCTCCTTGAAGACTCCTCTTCACCCTGCTTGTGCTCCTGTTGTTCTCTCCCTTTGTCACACCCATCCTATTAATATTCTTCCCATCCTCCAAGGCCCAGTTCAGATGCCATTCATTTTAAGGAGCCTCTTCTATTTTCCTGGTCCGCATTCATTGCTACATTCCTGTCACTGCAATAGCTTAACACTGTCATCCTCAAAGAGGATGGGTTCTTGATTGGGCTCGGGAATTACCTGTTGGTTGAGTCCCTAAGTATCCTTGGCAAAGTACCTGCTTGTACATAGAAGGCACACAAGTAATTGGATAGTGGTTGGGTATCAGAACAACCTGTGCCTACCTGAGATAACCTCTCAGGATGGGGACCTGGCATGTGCATGTGAATCAAACTAACAAAAACCCCACAGGTGGTCCTGATGCCTATCTCCAAATAGAATGTGCTATGGAAAATCTCTGCTGGACTCAACTGAAACTTCTTTGGTTACAGTGTAAGCAGGCAGATTTCATTATGGCCCGAACTAATCTAAAATCCTGCCTTTTCACACAGACCTAGACCCTAGGACTTTTGTGTGGTGCTTTTGTGAATGTCATTTAGTGAGAGACCCTTGGTCAGAGTCTTTTATAAATGTAATTTTATTTTGCCATGTACTTGAACGTGCAAGGTTTCAGTTTTGCAGAGCATGGGCCTGTTCTCATTTGTCTTCCACAGGTATCAGCACTAAGCTTATATCGAATGGTCAGAGGAAAAAGAATGAGCTTTGTAACTGGTAAGTAGGATAAGCATTCTGATGAGAAGTTTCTTTCAGGTATCAGGAGGATGGTGAAAATGATTTATATTTTATGGGTCTTTCTCAATCCTGAAGCGTTGAAAATCTCATTTCTCTTCTGATGAAAGAATTTGCTCTCTTTCTAAAATCAAGTGCAGTAAGGAAAAAGCTTCTGTAGTAAGATAGCAGTTTCAAGTGTCAAAACCATACACTATCAAGGAGAGACCTTTTCATCCCAAGCACTCTGACAATAATAGAACTCATTAAGTGGGATATCTTATATGAAGTACATTCAAAAGGGTGAGATGAGACAAGGCCCAGGGTTGTATAACGTAGGCTATGTTTATTAGCTAATCAGCTCTATTGGCCTAGAAAATGCTAGTGGATACGACGTTTTAGATGTTCTTTAGTAGTTTAAAGGCAATCTCATTTACAGCATCACAGTCCATTTCAAGTCTTTGTTTTGAAGTCAGAAGTAACTGAATGCAAAAGCAGGAGATGTGCCTTGGTCTCGTAGTAGCATTCTCTAGGTTACTTACTTGCAAATAAAATAGTTGTTTTCCACAAAATAAATACATTTCTTGTGAATGCTTTAGAAAGTGAAAATATAAAAAATAAATAAAAATAAAAAAGGATCCAAAGTCTCAAATTTTAAATAAATAAATAAACAAACAAACATGATGTCAGGGACATCCTTCTATATCAGTATAAATACAACTATATCATCATTGTTAATGGCTGACAAAATCGCATTGTATGAATGGATGCACTATAACTTAACCACTTTCCTGCTTTTGGACATTTAATTGTTTCTGATTTTCAGCTATTAACAACAATGCTGATATTATAAGCAGTGTCACAATGAACATTTGCACTTATGTCTCTACACGACTGGGTTTGAAAACACTTTAAATGAACTAGAAATTGGAAGGAGATCTATTTTTTCTTAACAATTATTCTACAGAAATCTCTTCTAGCTTGTTAATTTTAATGTACCATTTCATAGTCTAGCATCACCTAGTGTTACACTATAGTATAAAATGGATATGTTGTCATATGAGATGAAATTTGATTCACCAGAAACTGATTATAGTTCTTACCTTGTTTTTCAGACAGTACCTGTGACGAAAAACGATCAGGAAAGACAACTAAGAGAAACCAAAGTGTGTGCGGTGGGTTTCTTATCCAACGTAATACCTACTTATTTTTAAATATTCATAACTTCACTATTTTATGCCACTGGAGGTTTCAGATTTTTACCCTTGAGCTAGGAAAATCATCTTTTTGGATATTTTTTATTATTTTTTTATTTTTTTATTTTTAACATCTTTATTGGAGTATACTTGCTTTACAATGGTGTGTTAGTTTCTGCTTTATAACAAAGTGAATCAGTTATACATATACATGTGTTCCCATATCTCTTCCCTCTTGCATCTCCCTCCCTCCCACCCTCCCTATCCCACCCCTCTAGGTGGTCACAAAGCCCAGAGCTGATCTCCCTGTGCTATGCGGTTGCTTCCCACTAGCTATCTATTTTACGTTTGGTAGTGTATATATGTCCATGCCACTCTCTCACTTTGTCACAGCTTACCCTTCCCCCTCCCCTTATCCTCCAGTCCATTCTCTAGTAGGTCTGTGTCTTTATTCCCGTCTTGCCACTAGGTTCTTCATGACCATTTTTTTTCCCTTAGATTCCATATATATGTGTTAGCATACGGTATTTGTTTTTCTCTTTCTGACGTACTTCACTCTGTATGACAGACTCTAACTCCATCCACCTCACTACAAATAACTCCATTTCGTTTCTTTTTATGGCTGAGTAATATTCCATTGTATATACGTGCCACATCTTCTTTATCCATTCATCCAATGATGGACACTTAGGTTGCTTCCATGTCCTGGCTATTGTAAATAGAGCTGCAATGAACATTTTGGTACATGACTCTTTTTGAATTATGGTTTTCTCATGGTATATGCCCAGTAGTGGGATTGCTGGGTCACATGGTTGTTCTATTTTTAGATTTTTAAGGAACCTCCATACTGTTCTCCATAGTGGCTGTATCAATTTACATTCCCACCCACAGTGCAAGAGTGTTCCCTTTTCTCGACACCCTCTCCAGCATTTGTTGTTTCTAGATTTTTTGATGATGGCCATTCTGACTGGTGTGAGATGATATCTCATTGTAGTTTTGATTTGCATTTCTCTAATGATTAATGATGTTGAGCATTCTTTCATGTGTTTGTTGGCAATCTGTATATCTTCCTTGGAGAAATGTCTATTTAGGTCTTCTGCCCATTTTTTGGATTGGGTTGTTTGGTTTTTTGTTATTGAGCTGCTTGTAAATCTTGGAGATTAATCTTTTGTCAGTGCTTCATTTGCAAATATTTTCTCCCATTCTGAGGGTTGTCTTTTGGTCTTCTTTATGGTTTCCTTTGCTGTGCAAAAGCTTGTAAGTTTCATTAGGTCCCATTTGTTTATTTGTGTTTTTATTTCCATTTCTCTAGGAGCTGGGTCAAAAAGGATCTTGCTGTGATTTATGTCATAGAGTGTTCTGCCTATGTTTTCCTCTAAGAGTTTGATAGTGTCTGGCCTTACATTTAGGTCTTTAATCAATTTTGAGTTTATTTTTGTGTATGGTGTTAGAGGGTGTTCCAATTTCGTACATTTACATGTACCTGTCCAGTTTTCCCCGCAGCACTTATTGAAGAGGCTGTCTTTTCTCCACTGTATATGCTTGCCTCCTTTATCAAAGATAAGGTGACCATATGTGCGTGGGTTTATCTCTGGGATTTCTATCCTGTTCCATTGATCTATATTTCTGTTTTTGTGCCAGTACCAAACTGTCTTGATTACTGTAGCTTTGTAATACAGTCTGAAGTCAGGGAGCCTGATTCCTCCAGCTCCATTTTTCGTTCTCAAGATTGCTTTGGCTATTCGGGGTCTTTTGTGTTTCCATACAAATTGTGAAATTTTTTGTTCTAGTTCTGTGAAAAATGCCAGTGGTAGTTTGATAGGGATTGTATTGAATCTGTAGATTGCTTTGGGTAGTAGAGTCATTTTCACAATGTTGATTCTTCCAATCCAAGAACATGGTATATCTCTCCATCTATTTCTATCATCTTTAATTTCTTTCATCAGTGTCTTATAATTTTCTGCATACAGGTCTTTTGTCTCCTTAGGTAGGTTTATTCCTAGATATTTTATTCCTTTTGTTGCAGTGGTAAATGGGAGAGTTTTCTTAATTTCACTTTCAGATTTTTCATCATTGGTGTATAGGAATGCAAGAGATTTCTGTGCATTAATTTTGTATCCTGCTACTTTACCAAATTCATTGATTAGCTCTTGTAGTTTTCTGGTAGCATATTTAGGATTCTCTGTGTATAGTATCATCTCATCTGCAAACAGTGACAGCTTTGCTTCTTCTTTTCCAATTTGGATTCCTTTTATTTCTTTTTCTTCTCTGATGGCTGTGGCTAAAACTTCCAAAACTATGTTGAATAATAGTGGTGAGAGTGGGCAACCTTGTCTTGTTCCTGATCTTAGTGGAAATGGTTTCAGTTTTTCACCATTGAGGACGATGTTGGCTGTGGGTTTGTCATATATAGCCTTTATTATGTTGAGGAAAGTTCCCTCTATGCCTACTTTCTACAGGGCTTTTATCATAAATGGGTGTTGAATTTTGTCGAAAGCTTTCTCTGCATCTATTGAGATGATCATATGGTTTTTCTCCTTCAATTTGTTAATATGGTGTATCACGTTGATTGATTTGTGTATATTGAAGAATCCTTGCATTCATGGAATAATCCCCACTTGATCATGGTGTATGATCCTTTTAATCTGCTGTTGGATTCTGTTTGCTAGTATTTTGTTGAGGATTTTTGCATCTATGTTCATCAGTGATATTGGCCTGTAGTTTTCTTTCTTTGTGACATCTTTGTCTGGTTTTGGTATCAGGGTGATGGTGGCCTCGTAGAATGAGTTGGGGAGTGTTCCTCCCTCTGCAGTATTTTGGAAGAGTTTGAGAAGGATAGGTTTTAGCTCTTCTCCGAATGTTTGATAGAATTCACCTGTGAAGCCATCTGGTCCTGGGCTTTTGTTTGTTGGAAGATTTTTAATCACAGTTTCAATTTCAGTGCTTGTGATTGGTCTGTTTATATTTTCTATTTCTTCCTGGTTCAGTCTCAGCAGGTTGTGCATTTCTAAGACTTTGTCCATTTCTTCCAGGTTGTCCATTTTATTGGCATAGAGTTGCTTGTAGTAATCTCTCATGATCCTTTGTATTTCTGCAGTGTCAGTTGTTACTTCTCCTTTTTCATTTCTAATTCTATTGATGTGAGTCTTCTCCCTTTTTTTCTTGATGAGTCTGGCTAATGGTTTGTCAATTTTGTTTATCTTCTCAAAGAACCAGCTTTTAGTTTTATAGATCTTTGCTACTGTATCCTTCATTTCTTTTTCATTTATTTCTGATATGATCTTTATGAGTTGTTTCCTCCTGCTAACTTTGGGGTTTCTTTGTCCTTCTTTCTCTAATTGCTTTAGGTGTATGGTTAGGTTGTTTATTTGAGATATTTCTTGTTTCTTGAGGTAGGATTGTATTGCTATAAACTTCCCTCTTAGAACTGCTTTTGCTGCATCCCATAAGTTTTGGGTCGTCGCATTTTCCTTGTCATTTGTTTCTCGGTAATTTTTGATTTCCACTTTGATTTCTTCAGTGATCCCTTGGTTATGTAGTAGTGTATTGTTTAGCCTCCATGTGTTTGTATTTTTTACAAATTTTTTCCTGTAATTGATATCTAGTCTCATAGAGTTGTGGTCGGAAAAGATACTTGATATGATTTCAATATTCTTTAATATCCAAAGTCTTGATTTGTGACCCAAGATATGATCTATCCTTGAAAATATTCCATGAGCACTTGAGAACAAAGTGTATCCTGTTGTTTTTGGATGGAATGGCCTATAAATATCAATTAAGTCCATCTTGTTTAATGTATCATTTAAAGTTTGTGTTTCCTTATTTATTTTCATTTTGGATGATCTGTCTATTGGTGAAAGTGGTGTGTTAAAGTCCCCTATTTTGATTGTGTTACTCTCGATTGCCCCTTTTATGGCTCTTAGCATTTGCCTTATGTATTGAGGTGCTCCTATGTTGGGTGCATGAATATTTACAATTGTTATATCTTCTTCTTGGATTGATCCCTTGATTATTATGTAGTGTCCTTCTTTGTCTCTTGTAATAGTCTTTATTTTAATGTCTATTTTGTCTGTTTTTAGAATTTTTACTCCACTCTTCTTTTGATTTCCATT